>NC_134496.1:26683858-26909739 GCF_040206685.1 Ascaphus truei | reverse complement strand
TCTCCCCCCCCCCCCATGCCCCATCATCCTCTCCCCCCCCCCCCATGCCCCATCATCCTCTCCCCCCCCCCATGCCCCATCATCCTCTCGGCCTCTCCCCCCCCCCTTGTCCTTACCTTATTCCAGGCAGGAGGCAGTCTCACAGACATCTTTTGCAGCTATCTCAGCTGTTGGCTCCGCCCCTGCTGTCCTCCCACACAAGGCATGTGTGCAGGATGACTGCCGTCCGACTGCAGTCCCAGCAGGCCAGACACACACACACACACACACACACACACACACACACACACACACACACACACACACACACACACACACACACACACACACACACACACACACACACACACACACACACACACACACACACACACACACACACACACACACACACACACACACACACACACACACACACACACACACTCATTCATCCCCCCCCCCCATTCAAGGAGAATGCAGTCTCTCCGCCGGGGTTTTGACTCCGCCCCCGTGTCCTCCCACACACGGCACGTGTGCAGATTGACTGCACCCGGCCACCGTACGCCTCCAGCCCCTGCAGGACAGATTTTACTTCCGCCCGTGCTGCTCGCTTCCCCCACACCCGCGCTCGCTTCTCCCACAGCCAAAACTTTTAACCGCCGCCCACGCGCTCGCCGACACACACGACCACCGCGCTGGTTGTGAGCGGGCCGCAAAAATATCCGTTGAGGGCCGCGTGCGGCCCGCGGGCCCCATGTTTGACATGCCTGCTGTAGAAGGTAGGCTCCTGGGAGTGACAATTGGAGGAGCCTCACGGTAATGTAAATAAGTTACTGTGTATAGTTAATTTATAGTGGTAATGTCCTGTCCCTGTTTCTTGTTTTGTAGTTACATAGTTACATAGCAGATGAGGTTGAAAAAGACACACAGTACGTCCATCAAGTTCAACCTATGCTAAATTTAGACGACAGATACATATCATATATTTTGTATTAAGGTCTATTGATCCAGAGGAAGGCAAACAGAAAACCCAACTGAAATATCATCTAATGACATCTGATAAGGGGAAAAATTCCTTCCTGACTCCAAATATTGGCAATTGGATTACTCCCTGAATCAACATTCTTCTCATGTTTACTTATTTGGTATATCACTGTATACTTTTCCTTTCTAAAAAGATGCCCAACATTGTAGCTAGGGAAAGTGTCCTAACCAGTTAACGTCCGTAGCCATGGAAGTGCAGAAGCTTACAGGTTCCTACAGAGGAAGCCTATGTCCTATTGGGGTTATGAAAGTAGTAGAATTGGGACCTTATCGGAGTGGCCGGCTGAAAGGCCCCCTGTTGTCTCTGAAACAGAGTGCTTAAGATAGGCATGAGGTACTTGGCACTGGGACTGTGATCCCACAGTTCATGATTGTATTGTATGTTATTATTTATATTGCGCCAAAAGTGTACTCAGCGCTTCACAAAGAATACAGTACAGGGAATTATAATAATACAATAAGCGCAGCAAAATCAGACAATAGGAAAGGAAGTCCCTGCCCCGAAGAGCTTACAATCTAAGTGGTATGATGGGAGAGTTACAGAGACAGCAGGTGGGGGAATAAGTGCTGTAGATGGCAGTGCTTGGCCACAATGGGTGGTAGGAGTGACTGAGTGTGGAACAGTAGCCATGAGTGCAAGCTATTGGGATGCTTGATTTGTTGGGCACGTTTTAAAGTTAATCAGTATTAAATCAGAATGTTAACACCATTTACAGTGGAAGAGATGGTAGGGAGTCATGGGTGACATCAGGTGTGTATCTCTGGGTTCAGGATTAGGCTGCGTCCCCCGTGGTGCTGACCGTGCTCATGCTTGAGAGCGGTGACGTCACCAACTCTCCAAGCATGAGTGCCGGTTGTCCTGCCTATTTTGCAAGCAAGAGCGGGGGGGGGGGGGGGGGCATTGCGTGCTTCAAATTCAGTTTTTGAAGTTGAGCGTGCTTCAAATTCAGTTTTTGAAGTTGAGCGTGCTTCAAATTTAGTTTTTTTTGTCTGCTCAAGCACCAAGCTTGGGTGAGTGTGAGCAGGGACTTCCACATAAAGACTGCAATAAGTAAAAGCGCCGAGCGCACAGCACGCTCAGCGCCAGCGGGGGACGCAGCCTTTGGGGAGATCCCCAGCAGCAGGAAGGAGTGAGGGTAACCTAAGATGGTGCCCAATTGATATGAAGAGTTTTGGACGCCACACAGAAGATGGCCACTTAAGATGACAGTAACAGATACAAGCCTAAGCTCCTCCCTAGAATGAGACCGTAAGAATTACCTAGGGAACAATTAAAGAGTACAAACATGGTTGTTAACCAGTTAAAGTGTATATAGTAATGAATGTCTTGATGTGAAGAGCATTATCAGCGGCTGTTAATAAAGCTTCTGTTTTGTAATATAAAAGTTCCTAGCGCCCTTCCTTATCCCGTCAGTATATCTATGCCCAGCCTGCACCCTGATAAGGTATGAGAGAAGGATACAAGCCACGTACAGTCAACTCCTTAAGAGCCGGGAAAGGAGGGTTATACATTTTAATACATCACTTAACTATTCCAGCATAAATCCTTTAGTTTCTGCTCTTACTTCTAATGGGATACCATCTGTAGACTTTAATGTAGCTCATACATATGCAATATTCTGAATTGATATATTATTTCTTTAGCATGCTGGTGTACGCTTGACTTGCATCTTCATCACAATCCATTCCTACCAGAGGTTTTTATTGCTTGGTTTTGACTCGTTAGTTGCTGCCTTATTACAGAGACTTAATAGGTAGGGTGATCATATCTGTCCCAGCAAAAAATCGGGCCAAATGTTGCGCATGCGCAGTCGCGAGTGCCAAATGCGCATGCGCGAATGGCGAGCGCCGACTGTGATGCGCGAATGGCTAGCGCTGACTGCAGTTGCCGACCACGCATGCGCGATTGACGTTTGACGGATGCTTGTGTGTATGTGCAATCGGCACTTGCCGAACGGGCATGCACGATCGGAACTTGCCGGTCACGCATGCGCAGCTGGCAAGCGCCGTTCGCGCATGCACACGAGTGGTTGGCAAGTGGCGATCGTGCATGTCACTTTTGGCAAGTGCCGATTGCACATGCACACAAGCATCCGGCAAACGCTGATTGCGCTTGCGTGGTCAGCAAGCGTTCATGGCATATGCGCAGTCAGTGCTAGCCGTTCGCGCATCACAGTCGGCGCTCACCATGCATGCGCTGTTGGTGCTCGTGACTGTGCATGCGCAACATTTGGCAAGTGCCGATCACGCATACGCACAAGCGCCTGCAAGCGCCAATCACGCATGCACGCCAAGTGCGGAGAAAAACCGGGACAGTGAGCAGAAAAGTCAGGACCCAGGACAAACGGCAAAAAAACGGGACTGCCCTGTCTAAACCGGGATGTGTGGACACGGGAAGTCATGACAAGTGGGGCCTCAATACACCCGTACCCTAATAACCACAACAAACATCAAATCGGGGTAAAATGGCCACAGTTTTATTCACAAACGTTTTGAGGAGGTCCCCACATTTGCAGCAGAACGATCCCACCCATTGAGCCCATTGTCCTTCTCACCATGGATCCAAAGATAGCGGGCGCACTCCACTCCTTTGGTGGTTGGTGCTCTAGCAGGAAAGCGGGTATCCCTGCAAAAATTGCTCCATAAACTTCAGTAAAGAACAGTTGGGTCAGCGCTTTCCCCCCCTGATGGCGGCCCTTAGCTTAACCCCCACACCGCCAGAGGGCTAATATTTCCCCTGCCAAAGACCCTCCCTCTCAAAATATATTTTAAACATTGCTGCTGTATATGGCAACACCCCATCCCCACATCCCCCATGGACGTCACACTGGCTCCCAACCAGAATGTAAAATATAATAACAATTTACATCAAAGTGGATGCTGGTCGCTGGTAAGGACTGGGTTTCTGGCAGTGGAAGGGTGAAAAATAACGTTGGAATGATTCATTTCATTGACTGATTCCTCCCTGACACATCATTTGGTGATGAATTCCTATTCTGCTGTTTATTTCTGATACGTGATATTATTCTCTCCCTGGCTGTAGGATAGCAGAGGGTATGAGGCAGCTGAACAGTTTCTGAATATTTTCCACATCATCATCCTTCATTTAACTTACATTAGACACACATTCACCCACAGGACATCCCCGGTTATTGAGCTACCTCTCACAGATGTGGTATAATGCTGAATTTCCATCTCACGATATAACACACATCTATCATGTTTTATACACATTCACCAAAGCCTTGGTCGGAGAGAGAGAGAATATATATTTTTCTTTTTCCTTCTGATTCTTTTCTTTTTAACAGTACAGCAAAAAGATACCCAGGCGCTATCTCAATGCGCAGTGTGGAAGTAAATAAATAAATAGAGAGTATATTACAACCTTTGTGGGGTATAGTACCCCTTAACCTGGTAGTGCCCTCCTGTGACATTGACCCCAACAGGATCTATCCAGGACCCTTGATAGTAATGGAACACAGAGAAGAATGGGGGGGCGCAGGGTGAGGGATAATGCAGTACAGATGGCGGATGGTGATAAATCCTGACAGGGGTCCGGTGGGGTAAATTGCACCCAAATGGATCTCCTGTCTGGAGGGTGGTGGGAAACTATTGGTATTAAAGTCAATTAGAATAATAGAATATCACTCACACGGCAGTGTGCAAGTGCTGGTGCATCAAGATTTCTTTTTCTTCTATTTCTTCATTCCGACGTACATTTCTTCCTGCTTCTCTTGCGGCCGTCCCTCCTCGGGCTGGGGGAAACCTCCTAGTTCTTGCCTCGGTCCCTTGAGTGATATTCTATTATTCTAATTGACTTTAATACCAATAGCTTCCCACCACCCTCCAGACAGGAGATCCATTTGGGTGCAATTTACCCCACCGGACCCCTGTCAGGATTTATCACCATCCGCCATCTGTACTGCATTATCCCTCACCCTGTGCTCCCCCATTCTTCTCTGTGTTCTTTTCTTTTTAAACCTACAGAATATATCACAAGCAATATCACAACGGGTTTCTTTCTTCGTGTGCAATCTAAGGCCGCGCTTATAGTGCGCGCGACAGCGACGGATGACGTAACCGTCACCGCTAGCGAAAGTTGTATTTCGCTTTCCGGCGACGTCGCAGGCGACCAGGTCTTTGATTGGTCCAGAGGCTGTCATATGTGGCGACAGCCTCTAAAAATTTGACCGGCTTCAAGAATTTGCGCAGCCAGCGTCGTTCCCTAAACCCCCCCCCCCCCCCCCCCGCAGGTCGAAATCCCTGCCTCACCGCCGAGTACATGAGCCAGCACCCACTCGGGCCGCGCTGTGCCGCCTCGCCTTCTCCTGCAGCTTTCGCATCCATGCATCTCCGCCACCGTTCTCGATCGCCATCACCCTCGCTGGGCCATCAGACCTTGTCCTTCTTCCTCTGCGCTGCGCAGCCATTTCTCCGGATACCAGGAAGCAGGATACTCAAACGACTTTGCTCCAGTAGATCCTAGAAGAAAGACGAAGATAGGATCCCTCCCCCCTCAAGGTACCCCTTCCCCTGGCCTTACCTCACGGCTCCTTAGGGGAGGGGCCGCTCGGCCCTGTTATACCGCCCTTCTAGGGCTTTCTTTATTACACACAAAAGGCCATGCCATTACTGTACATTAGCTGCTCACACTCCCCACAGACGTGTCATAGACACTGCGCTTGTACCATTGCCCCCATATCACCCTGCCATCGCAAACGCTCCCCGCACCCCCCCCCCCCCCCATGTTCCCATTTTACTGTGTTCCCATCTTTCCGTGTTCTGGGACATAATATAATTACTGCAACATCAGATGGCCACAGCAGATGTTAAAATTGCTTTGTTTTGATTGCAAATTACACATTAGGACTCAGATCCACTACCAGCAGATATAGATTTACCGAAATGACTGTTTCCGGCATAAAATCTAGCATAGGAAAACGAGCCTGTGGTCAACATCTGAGGATACACTTTGTTCTCACCCCGATTTGAGACCTCTTAATAAAATGTCTATTACCCACCCCTAAAATGCTCCATTGAAATACTCTGAAGAAATGTGATTGTGACATAATGATGCTAATTACTGATCTCATATTAGATACTTTTTTTTATTTCAGGAGGCATTAATTTAAACTGCTATTGAACAGGATTTGACGATGATAATTTTTTGCCATGCCAATATATTCTCTGTACTGTACGCCAGCTTATGTCGGGAGTGACTCAGACCAAGTACAGTAGGATTCAGGAGGATTGATATCAGTCATTATACATCACCCCGAGCCACTCACCATACAACCAATTATTTTTAGCTGTATGCTCATCATATGAAAACCATCTTTAGCACAGTCGGTTTTATTACTGAACTGGAAATTCTGACTTGCTGATTTTATGAAACATACACAGTAGGTGTTGTTATGTCTTGTTTGCAATCAGAATATAGATGTGAAGCTGATGTAGCTACTAATCTACTAATTAATGATGGAATTGTGTTCTGCATTAAGCAATGCTTAGTATCCACAGTGTCACAGCCGGATATCTGTCTAAATACATGAAATTCAATGTGTTCAGAGAAAATAGTGTAGAATTAGATATGAATAATATTACCAGTGAGTGTGTGAGCTCTACATAGATAAAATGTGCAATCCACTGAAGTCAGTAAAGAATTGAGCAATCTAATTGTTTTCCTTAAATTAATCTAGCCACACTAAAAGAAAACATTTAGCTGATTTTGCTTTATTTTAAATTTATCACACATTGCATTTCTTCTGGGGCCCTTTAATTAAGTGTTATATATATATATATAATCATTGCATTTTAAGTTATGGTGGGTGAAAAAGGCAACAAAAAACCTCCACCGTTAGCATATAGCCAATAAACAATATCACTTGTGAGCACATTCACATGTCTTAGACAGGTGTTCACCCCTGCTTTTCAACCATTATCACCCAGCATACAGTGCTCCCACTGCAGCAAGGGATTCTGGGAAATGACATGCAAATGAGCACACAATGTGTCACCTTTTCCTGGAATATCCATACACATGGAGCCCATTTAAGCAGATGCATTGCTGTTCACACAGCTTTTAAGCACAGCATGGGACTAGCAAAGCAAGTCAAACCACTCACAGACATGTTTCATGAGTCCAATTTGCTTTATTTTGTACACTAACCTCTTGTGTGAAACCGTATCAAAAGCCTTTGCAAAATCTAAGTAGACCACATCAACTGCATTACCCTGGTCTACATTCCTACTTGCCTCCTCAAAGAAACTAATAAGGTTAGTTTGGCATGACCTATCCTTCATAAATCCATGCTGACTATTACTAATAATTTTGTTTTCCATTAGGTATTCCTGAATATTATCCTGTACTAAACCTTCAAGTAGCTTCCCCCTTATTGATGTCAGGCTTACAGCTGTAATTCCCCGGTTGTGATCTAGCACCCATTTTAAATATAGGCACCACATCTGCTTTTTGCCAATCTTGTGGTACTGAGCCTGTGGAAATGGAGTCCTTGAATATTAAATGTAATGGTTTGGCTATTACTGAGCTTAACTCCTTGAGAACTCTTGGATGTATGCCATCGGGGCCAGGTGCCTTATTTACTTAAATTTTATCAAGCCGCCTATGAACTTCTTCCTCAGTTAACAAATTGTTTGTTAATATAGAGGTTGTGGCTTCCTCCTGCGGCACTACTATTGCCATTGATTCTTCCCTGGTAAATACAGAGGCAAAGAATTTGTTTAATACCTCAGCTTTTCCTTATCACCAATAATCTACCTGCCCATATCACACGGAAAGGGTCGTATATTTTCTTTTCTAATTGTTTGTTATTAAGTTACCTAAATAACTTTTTAGGGTTAACCTTACTTTCTATTGCAATCCTTTTTTCATTATCCATGTTTGCTAATGTGATTTGCCCTTTTGCAACTTTTGTTACATTCCTTATAATTCTGATACGATGCCTCCGTCCCTTTTGACTTTAAGAATCTAAACGCCTGCCTCTTCTTGTCCATTTCCTCCCCTATCTGTTTATTTATCCACATTGGTTTAGACTTATTTCTTTTATACTTATTACCCATGGGTATACACTGATAAGTGAGCTTTTCTAACAATGTTTTAAAGACTGCCCATTTATCTGCAACATTTTTCCCAGCAAAAACATCATAGTTACATAGTAGATGAGATTGAAAAAAGACATACGTCCATCAAGTTCAACCTATGCTAAATTTAGATGACAGATATCATCCTATATCCCTACTTACAGTATATTGATCCAGAGGAAGGCAAACAAAAAAAACCAGTAAAATATCATCCAATGATATCTCATAAGGGGAAAAATAAATTCCTTCCTGACTCCAATAATAATCAGATTACTCTCTGGATCAACATCCTTCCCATGTTTACTTATTTGGTATATCCCTGTATACCTTTCCTTTCTAAATGAATACTTTGTAGATCAGTCCTCATTTTATTAAAATCTGCCTGTTTAAAGTCTTTGTTGAACCCAAGTAATCTGAGTGGCTGGGGCTGTGCGGTGTTTGTTTTTTGGTTTGTTTTTTTTGGTTGAGCACCATTGGCCTTATCTGGTTGGTGGAGCACCCTGGCAAGGCTTTTGCTACTTACTGTTGTTAATGGTATTTTAATAAAAGCTGTTGCCGTTTAACCTCCAGATTTTTCTTGTGTGCAAGTTTTATTTACGGGTATGTTTCAAGTGCTGGAGGGGAGCAGCGACTGCATCAAAGGTTATAAGGTCAAGTCCATATTATCCTTGATGATGAAAAATGAATTTAAAAGAGAGCCTGGAACAAAAATAGAACGAGGCAGTCGTTATCTCTGAGGATCTGCCACTAAAGGATTTTTATGATTTGCTGCCTCTGGCCACTTCAATCAGAGAATGTCCTTTAGTTTTCCTTGCATTGTGTAAAATGGGCTTTGTTCCTCAACGTATACTTTTACAGAATTACAGAACACCCTGACATGTATCTCATGTGGCAGGGGAAAAAAATCAATCCTTTTGTTTCTTTAGCCGTGGACTCACATAAACATGAAATCTTGTCTTTCTGTTCGATAGCATCTCAGATTGAAGACTTCTTACATTTGTCTTCATCAGTTGGGCGCTGTACAGTAACTTGTCTTTGGTCCGGCATCATTGGTATTTCATCTTAAAAGCAGGTTTGCTAAAAAAAAATTGTTATAAAAAAAGCAGGTTTGCTGGAACTGGAACATTTTGTTGGAGAAAGATTATCCCCCCTCTTGAATGTAATATCATCCGGAAGACCTGATGCGTCTTAGTTTTTAACCCGTTCTATTCGGAACCAGATATTTACTGGCAGAGTAGAGCAGCGCACACACGATACAGTGGGCCAGTGTATTACTGTAGGCAGCATTACCAGGCTTGTTACATTCACCCAATCTGTGGCTTACAATTGTACTTCAACAACAGTACTTTAAATAAATTATCTCCAAATTAAAATAGAATTCGAGCAGCCCCCTATCACCAAATAGTCACTGGCTCACGTTAATCTGTTCTGGTTAAGTTTTACTGAAATGTGCGAACCTTGTTAATCTTTAGTCTTACAGTTTGCACTGATGTCTCAGGAACCAACGTTATAACAGCATGGCAACTGCTTCTATAATAACTACTTCCTATAACTCCTCCCCTAACTGCTCCTATAACTCCTCCCCTAACTGCTCCTATAACTGCTCCCAATAACTCCTCCCCTAACTGCTTTTATAACTGCTTCCTATGACTCATCCCATAACAACTCCCCTAATTGCTCCTATAACTGCTCCCTATAAATCCCTCTCTAACTCCTTTTTATAACCGCTTCCTATAACTGCTCCCCTAACTCCTCCTATAACTCCTCCCCTAACTGCTTTTATAACTGCTTCCTGTGTCTAATCACATAACACCTCACCTAACTGCTTTTATAACTGCTTCCTGTGCCTAATCACCTCACCTAAGTGCAGCTATAACTGCTCCCTGTAAATCCCTATCTAACTCCTTTTATAACCGCTTCCTATAACTCCTCCCCTAACTGCTCCTACAACCGCTCCCTGAACCTCCTTCCCTGACTGCTCCTATAATTGTTTCCCATAACCCCTCCCCTAACCGTTCCTATAATATAACATTTCTGATCCGTTCTAGTCTCACCGTTAAAAATATCCGTAGCATGAAATCTATGTGTATGAGGTTTATTCCATTGCTGATAAGGCTCTGGAGTTTTCACACTGCTCACTTTGCCTCTCGTCTCGATTCGTGCTATACCCGTCATAAACGGTCCCTGATTTTCCCCCATAAAAGAGAGGGTGAGGGGGGGTGAAATCCGTTATGCTGCTCCAGTGCCTCCGATCATCTCACCGTGTCTGTGATCTGTATAAGCCGCGCTCTTTCCCAGATTAAAAGAACAAAGATATTAAGCGAAGCTTTTAGCACTTCAATTAATGGGATCCCTCTGGTTTCCGTCTCCCTTATCTGCCTTTGAGGATTTATGATTTCACTTTTATTAATCTAATCTCGGAGCTTTGCTACATAATAAACGCATTGCCAGTGGGGGATTTCCACACAGTGCTCGGATACGTTAAAATGTTTCTATTACTGAAGAATCTTCCTGCTTTTTCATGAATTTGCTAGTGATGTTTTTTCCGGATATGTTTGTATGTACTGTATGTATGTATTTATGTATGTATGTATGTGTTTATATATATGTATGTTTGATGGGTCTTGAATGTGCAGTTAACCCCAGAGGGGCCTGAAATAATAAAATGGGATGTAAGGTTCACGTTAAAAAAAATAAAGACTGTTAAATGAATAGCGCTAATTGCTGCCAGTCTGCCTGCATTTGTTCATGTAATCCCTCTTATTTGCCTCAGGTGGGGGACGGAGTCGTCCTCCTATACGTTATTCCACCGTGGTCCTAGGTCAGACAAAAGGGAGGCAGACAACAGCAATGTAGATATTACAATGGTATTTATAAAGTAATTAGAAATCGATGCTCAGGTACCATATGATCCTCAACAAAAGGATCATTAAATGCATTCACATTACATAGAGACATAACACTCCCCAACATACCCTGCGTATGTGTGTCAGTGTCTTTCCGTATGGCCACCCAATCCTGGGTGTCAAACACTGTGTAATGGTGCTGACACACCGTTGGAACTTTTATCTACTGTAGCAGGCCTGTACTTCGCAAACTGTTTCAATACCCCTTTATTTGGCTTCTGTTGAGGATCCCCTCTGATGGTGTCTGTGCCTCCGACTACTCTCTGTCTGTAATGCCGGCATCCCCAGCGTTCTACAGACTCACGAGGAAGAAGTGTGGGACCTAAAAGGAAAGGACTGGACCAGGACCTGCCGAGAGGAAACCCCCAAAGACCCCTAAGAACGTAAGAATATTACAAAATGTGAGGGAAAAACCTGCATACATTTTGTATAAATCTCTATATTTCTCCACTGCAAGCCGGAATCCATGCTCTCTTCATTGCCCTGAGGACTTCTGAAACAGACTACAGGCAGTCCTTGGTTATCCAACGGAATCCGTTCTGGAAGAAGCGTTGAATAGTGAAACCGTTGTAAAGTGAGTCCCATGTTAATCAGTGGCGGTGAGCATTGGATAACGCACTCAGGCGTTGGTTAACGCATTCCGGCGTCGAAAAACAGCCCATGGGGTTGCATTGTAAAGCGTTGGATATGCCATTTGTTGTAAAGTGAAACGTTGGATAACGAGGACTACCTGTACTGTGGGACGCTTAAGAAGAAGAGATCCTTACATATAACCCCTGAGTATATGTTTTACTTTACACATATATTGCACTAAGTATTAAACCTCTCTAGCAGAGGTCACATTTGTACACATTTGCACATGCTTTTTGCACACATAGTATTGTATCACTTTTGTTGAGCACTATACCAACACTTGTATATGCATTTCACTTTTAATTATAATCAGCACTGTAAACATATATTGCACCAGTAATGTGATTGTATATATATATATATATATATATATATATAAAATTGCACTTGGAAACATGCACTAGCACTTTAATAGAGTTTATATTAAAGTAGATAGCGCTCCCCTATTGTTCTACATTACTCTCTAATGTGCTTGCCGCTGAGACCCTTTCTGTGATCAACTGCACTCCCTCCCTCCAACCAGCAGCTGCTAATTTGGGCGGATCGTTGACTGGCTCTCGGTCACCAATGGTCAGTCTTGAGATCCATCAGCCAGTAACAGCTCTGCCCTCGTGTGTCCGCTCAGCCTCTCTCCCTAAGTCTCTCCTTCTCTAGGGTCCATTGTCATTGGCCATTTCCATGTACCTCATGAGTCACATGCTGTGTGCACTTGGAGAGGAGTCGGGCAGGGGGCAAGGTGTGTGAGTGCTGCGTGCATCTTAGAGGGGTTCCAATAATTAGTAGAACATTTTGTTAGACACAGGATAGGATGAGTACGTGGCCTTAGTCTGCTTTTCATATTCTGTCACGCTTTGTCTAACATAGTTACATAGTTACATAGTAGATGAGGTTGAAAAAAGACAAACATCCATCAAGTTCAGCCTATGCTATATTTAAACGACAGATACTTTATCCTATATTTGTACTTATAGTATATTGATCCAGAGGAAGGCAAACAAAAAACCCCAGTGAAATATCATGGGATTATATCTCATAAGGGGAAAATAAATTCCTTCCTGACTCCAAGAATTGGCAATCAGATTACTCCCTGGATTAAGATCCTTTCCATGTTTACTTATTTGGTATATCGCTGTATACCTTTCCTTTCTAAAGATGTCCACCCTTTTTTTGAACAGATCTATTGTATCTGCCATCACAGTCTCCATGGGTAATGAATTCCACATTTTAACGGCCCTTACTGTAAGCAACCCTTTCCTTTATTGCTGGTGAAATCTGATTCCGTCCAACCTTAAGGTATGACCAGTGTCATTTGTTCTGCACTTGGGATCAATAGTTATTTTGAAAGCTCCTTGTATTGTCCCCGAATATATTTGTATATAGTTATCATATCCCCTCTTAAACGCCTCTTTTCTAATGTAAACAAATCTAATTTCGCTAGCCTCTCCTAATCAGATTATCCACCCTCTTTATTAATTTAGTGGCTCTTCTCTGCACTTTTTCTAGTTCCATAATGTATTTTTTATGAAACTGTACTCCATATTCAAGGTGTGATCTTACTAATGCTTTATAGAGGGGCATAATTATGTTTACTTCCCTTCCATCCATCACCCATGTACAGTAATGCAAGATAAGATCTTGTTTGCCTTTGCAGCTACTGCATGATTTTGGGCACTATTGCTAAGCCTGCTGTCTACAAGCACTCCTAAATCCTTCTCCATCAAGGATTCACCTAACTTATCCCCATTTAATTAGTAAATTGCCTGTTTATTCTTGTTTCCCAAATACATAACCTCACATTTATCTGTATTAAACCTCATCTGCCATTTACCTGCCAACGTTTCCAGTCTCTTCAAGTCCTTCTGGAGAGAAATTACATCCTGCTCTGATTCTACTACCTTACACAATTTAGTGTCATCAGCAAAAATGGAGACTTTGCTCTCGATGCCAACTTCAAAGTCATTAAAAAGTAGCGGTCCTAATACTGATCCTTGAAGTACTCTCAACTTTAGCCAAACCTGAAAAAGTTCAATTTATGACAACTCTCTGTTGTTTATCCTTCAACCAGTTTTTAACCCAGGTCCAATTTCCTTTATTTTGTACACTAACATATAACATGTATGTCACGTACCTGTCACAGAAATGGAGTTGGAGAGGAAGTAACAAATTATTGAGGTGACATTCAGATTTCCATTAAATATATACCACAGCTCTCGAATGCCCTTCCCTTCAATATTTGATAACACCCTCTCTCTCCACCTTCAAGCCCTCTTTTAAAACACACCTCTTTCATGAAGTATTTCAGTTGTTCCCTTGGCTAGTAGTGTACATCTCATATGCATTTACTATAACATCCTCCTACAGCCTCTGTAAATTCTCCCTACATGCCATTTAGATTGTAAGCTCTTCGGGGAAAGGACTCATTATCCTAATGTTACTTTTATCTCTGAAACGCTTATTGCCATTATGTTTCGTTATTTTGCGATGTGTATTACAGCTGTAAAGCGCTACGTACATGGATGGCGCTATAGAAATAAAGATTTACATAGCTATATTATATAAAAATAATAGTGCTGTAATATGAATAATCTTGGTATTCTCAACTAATATCATTTTAAGAATGATAATTAATTTATTATACAGCAGCAAACAAAGAAGCCGCAATGCACATCCAGTATGACAATATTAAGTTAATTACTCTATGTTTTTTCTGTATTTTTTCTTCTCATGGATATGGGTCATTTAATTGAATCCTTTGACCAAAACATTTCAAGCCTGACTCTTTCTTGTTACCGGGCGCAGTTAGAGAGGTCACAGTAATATTCACGTATTTAAAATGCCGCTGTAAGCATCTGGCTGACCACAATAAGGCCCTATCTGAACTTTTATACATGGGGGGTCATTCTGTAACGCGTGTTAGTTGCTGATCAGGAACTAGGACATTGACACTCCTATATATGTCAGTGGGACATTCCGTGGCCTAGTCATTACTTTACACCACACTTTAGATAATAATCCCTACGCTACACTATGTAAAAACTAGCAGCGCTATACAAGAACATGCTATAATCCCATCCAGTTTTCAGGAATATGATCAGACCTCTCCTGTGTCAGCAGCGCCGCAAGATCCTGCCCAAGATGTCACTTCCAAGGATGGGAAGATGGTCAGACAGACTCCATTCAATTCTTTGCCATCTATTTCCTGGACTTTCCCGGCTGCAAAACTGGAGCTAACAGTGCAACTTGATTTATGATTTGTGTTTATTTTAAATCTGGCACAAAGTTTTTTGATAGATTGATACTAAGAAACTCAGAATGAAAATGCATCATTCAAATCCTATTTACTACACCAGGGTTCTTCAACTAATTCTTGAAAGGGCCTGATCAAGAAACATTTAGGAATAAAAGGGCCACAAGTTTATTGCTATGCCATTTTATATAATGTTCATTTGCAAGCATATAGGACACCTGTACCATATATATTTATATTCGTGTAACTTAAAAGTATGTTCGCTATGAAAAACTGCACTTAGCTGACTAAATAACTAGTTTGAAATTAGCAGGATCAGAGAGTCCAAGAGTCACATGAGGTCCCCTCGCGGGCGCCAGAGGAAGAACTCTGCAGCCTGCACTATGTGCTGCGTTGGTCACACATAATTGCACACGTACTGAGATACACACAGACCCACACATGCTTGTACACAGCTGACCCCACAAGACAGACACCGAGGGAAGTCAAACACACGCATATAATTCCGCTGCGGTCTACCGTCATCTCTTTACACCCCAAGGAGTCCTTGCCTAATCTGTGAGATTAAATGCATATGGTTATGAGATTCGTACTGAGAATAACATTTCACATATTTGGATGCTTACATACATACATCATCTTAACCTTCAGAGTCGTGTTTTATTAATGGCAGTTGTACCATTGATGCGAAATATATTACCTTAATAAATGAATTACTCAGTGTCATACTTTATTTATTGCTATTCTGGTATTTATGGCAGAGCAGTAAATATTTCTGATATCAGAAAAGGGAAAACGTCTGAATAATTAAGATGCTGGAATTTTATACTTGTAACCCCTCTTTATTTTACCTCAGATTATATGGCCTATCACTGAAGTGGGAGCCTGAGACCTATGGGTTACTGTTTAATTCTATTAGTGTGTGGTACAAGTTGTGGGAGACTGTAGTGACTAGACACAACATAGTGTTAATGAATTATAGCAAGCTTTATATACTCATATAGCTATAATTAGTGGTGTTACATATCTCATATGAATCAGTACGGTGACTCTTAATCTCAGAATCATTCCATACACATATATACTTAAACAAAACTATACCAACAGTGTGAACGCTGCGCAAACAATTAATAACTTTAATCTCTGTCTGGCCTCCCAATCATGGGGTACTGGCCTGTAGATCCTGGTGTGCTAGCACAATCGTTGGAGCTCATAAACTTTGTTTGTGTTGCAGGCCTGGTGCTTCACAAAGATCAAACTGTGATGGCAATATAACTGCAGTTTATATCCTTTGTGGGTTAGCTAACACACTCCAACCTGGGGTAATTCCTGCACAGCTGGGCTCCCTAATCTCTCTCTGTAGTAGCCTCTGTCTGCCTGCTTCCCTCTGCACTGTCAGGTCCTGGTCCCTGCTGGGTCCTGCTGCATGCACTGGTACAGTGGGGCAACTCTCTCTCTGCATTTCCCTCTCTCTTAGGGGTCCTGCATGGACGCTCTGTGCAGGATGAGCCTACACACCCTCACTCCCTCAGCACCCTTCTCCAAATGTCACCAACTGGATAAGCACAGTGACATGGTCCAGTGGAATGTAATTCTTAAAGGGACCATATCCCATGCTGATAGCAGACACATGGGGTTATATACTGAATAGGACAAAAATGAATGCACCTCTCGTGGATCCCGTAACTCACCAGGCCCAGGACGGGAGTACCAGCAGTCCCCACCCCCCCGGTCGATGGCCCTGGGTGTATGGTTCCTTATTCTTTGCGTAGCGTGTGTTATGTTCAAACATATGAAGCATTAAGAATTGTTTCTGTCTACTTGTATTTGTCTTTTAAGGCAAGAAAAACTTGATGGGCAATTTTGACACATTTATGGCGCGCACAAGTGGTGTATACTCGTATATTAATATTACGTATTATTTACATATGTGCACCGCAGACAGTATCTAAACTCCGCCTCCAACTCCACCCCTGGCGACATTTTATTCTTAGTCAAAAGAAGTTAATGCACAACACATCAAATCTGATTTTATACATTGGTTCACGGAAACGCACAAACTTATTCTTCTTCAATGCGTCTATTTTACGACAAAATCACTTCCATCAATGCTGTAGACCGCGTCCATGCTTCCTGCACGCAAGCGCGAGATGGAGCACCGTGACGCTTGTTTGCAGCAGAGGCGATTCCTGGACTGTAGCTAGGCTTGATTCGGAGCGTTTCGGGGGGGGTGGCCGTGACGTCACAGAGCTGGAACCGCTCACGTGACCTGGCCATCGCTCGGCAAAGACAAAAAGTTTGTCTCCGCACGCCGTGCTCTTGCTGACATTCCTATTGGCACAATGGAAGTGCAGCATGCGCGTGCGTGCGAGCACTCCGTGAGCATGGACGCGGCCTTATACATGACACCATGATGTAGCTGTCATGATATATACAGTAGCACTGAGGTTACTACTTGCAGAGTTATTTTATCTGTGTCACTACCAATGAATGTTATCTTCACATTGCATGACACTGCTGCTAGCTGTTTGATCAGAAAATCAATCTGTAATTTGGATGGAAAGAAATACATCTGTTTGTGTGTACAGAGCTTTCCAAACCTCACAGGTCTCTTTTTCATGTGTACAGAGCTTTCCAAACCTTGCAGGTCTCTTCTTCATATGTACAGAGCTTTCCAAACCTCGCAGGTCTCTTCTTCATTTGTACAGTGCTTTCAAACCTCACAGGTTTCTTCTTCATGTGTACAGAGCTTCCAAAATCTTGCAGGTCTCTTCTTTACATGTACACTCCAAACCTCACAGGTCTCTTCTTCATGTGTACAGAGTGTCAGAACCGCACCAGGGGAATCTCGGTCTTGCCGCTCACCTGTGCCCATGTCCCGCCGCAACGGCCTACGCGACCGTGGCTTCTGCCCCCTGCTGTCTCGCGCTCCGTCGGCACGTCGCCCCTGCCTTCCCGAGACCGTGCGGCAGGCCCCATCTGCGTGCGCATCTCAGTGCGTCGCACGCCAACCCTCGGACGCGCGCATGGTCACATCAAGCCTCGGCCAATCACCGTTCCACATACATCTGAAAACTCCTCCTCTCTTCTCCCTCATTGGCCCTCTCCTATATTTAGGTTCACTCTGTTGTTGCTGAGCATAGACCTTTCTATGCACCGTGCTCATTTGCAGCCTGAGTACCTGTCTCTGTCGGTATCTGTATCCCTGTTGTGACCCTGCTTGTGTCTGACCTGTCTCCTCTTCTTCCCCTGGACCATGGCTTGTTTAACGGACTTCTACTCTCTCTACTCCACGACCATGGCTTACGGACCTCGACCCTTCTACACTCTCTACTCCAGACCACGGCTTACGGGCCTCGACCATTCTACACTCTCCAACCCCGGACCATGGGCAAGTACCTCTACCTTCTCCACTCTCCTACCCTGACCCGGCTACACGTCCATGACTGTGCAATCCAGACCCATCCCCGTGGCTTAGGGCGGTGGTTATATATATCTTCCCAACCTCAGCCCCGTGGTTCAGTCTAGGTTGTAGTGAGCATCCGTGACACAGAGCTTTCCAAGCCTCACAGGTTTCTTCTTCACATGTACAGAGCTTTCCAAGCCTCACAGGTTTCTTCTTCACATGTACAGAGCTTTCCAAGCCTCACAGGTTTCTTCTTCACATGTACAGAGCTTTCCAAGCCTCACAGGTTTCTTCTTCACATGTACAGAGCTTTCCAAGCCTCACAGGTTTCTTCTTCACATGTACAGAGCTTTCCAAGCCTCACAGGTTTCTTCTTCACATGTACAGAGCTTTCCAAGCCTCACAGGTTTCTTCTTCACATGTACAGAGCTTTCCAAGCCTCACAGGTTTCTTCTTCACATGTACAGAGCTTTTCAAACCTCACAGGTCTCTCTCTTTTTTTACATGTACAGGGTTTCCAAGCCTCATAGCACACATCATTACACTGAGAGAGAGATGGATTTCTGCCTTTTAGTCACATTATAAAGAAGCGAAGGACAGAGCTGAATGTATCTGAGAGTAATGTATTATTCCCTATATGGTGAGATAATGTATCCATGTAAAATATTAAATAGCAGCAGCTGTGATATCAGGTAGAGCTTCCCCTGTTACCCGGTGTTTGGTGCATGCTACCTGTAGGCTGACAGAATTGCTGAGTTGTCCGCCGATGTTTATGGGGACCCAGGACAGGCTTCTGGGGTACATACCCGACATTGGATTTCTAGTGGTACAGCGCCTCCATCTGCCGCAGGCTCCAGATGTATGGAGGCAATCTCCTGTGGTAGAACACCATTCCCTCTCCTTCCCCGGAGAGATTACACACCAGGCAGGAGATATAATAACTGGAACGGGTTTATTCTGTTCAGCCACACAGTCATGGCAGCTTCTGCCCAATACAGTCTCTGGCTTATTATCCAGCTTTAGGGTGGTCCCTGGACCTACACTACGGGTCAAGGGCCCCTGCAGCAGTCCTTGCTCTTCCCTGACCCTCTACCAGGATCAGGGGAAAGGTGCACACTCACTCTCCCCCAAAAGCAAGAGGAACAGGAAGGCCAATATGCAGACAACCTGTGTGTGACCTACCTCTCTCAAGTGGGGAGAGGCATTAACTAAATTTGGATTGCAACTCCCATAACTACAGTAGGAGGAGGGCACCATGTCTGACCCAGGATTGGGTTAACCCCAGGCCTAGTTCCACCTCCTCCCCTGTCACTCTGCTGTGAGTGTGGAAAACCCATGATGGGTCCTAGCAGGCCTGTTCTTACCAGGACTTACTGTTAGGGAGGGCAGACTGGTAGCCAGAAAACAGTCCTGGCTACGCACATTTTATATATATATATATATATATATATATATATATATACACATATATACACACACACACATAGAACTATTACTTGTCTCAGACTTTAACCTGAATTTATGTGACTTCCGCGTGCCAGGAACTGATTAAAATCACAGCATGTTCCTATTATCCCATTCAGCACCTGAAATCTGCATCATTCAATGGAAGAGCGACGTTGTGTCACTGTCACTTCAGCAGTCCTGTGAGGTTTAGACAGCTGTGTACATGCGTATAAGAGACCTCTGTCCACATGAAGAAGAAACATGTGAGGTTTGGAGCTCTGGATACAGGTTGAATGTCATTCAACCTGTAAACCTCCCCCCTTTTTGGAAAGCTCTGTCCACATGAAGAAGAGACCTGTGCAGTTTGGAAAGCTATGTACACGTGAAGAAGAGACCTCTTAGTTTTGTAAAGCTTTGTACATGTGAAGAAGAGACTGTAGAGGGAGAAAGGGGGTGGCCCGGTATTAAAGGGGTTGCACCCCATTTGGCCATCCCATGACCTCACCAGGGAGACAAGGGGTTAACTGGGCTGAGGTCCAGAAATGTGATTTAACCCTTGTTATGACATGAAAATGTATATTCCCCTGTTCCCATGCTTTATTGTAATATCTGGTTTACTCAGTGTCTGCATCACACACACACTAGGATCCATCCGGGAGTACAAGGGTTAATAGTTCTTTAGTGATTATAGCCCTTTGTGTAATTTTCCCGCCTTTTCAGGCACCATTTTGCAGGGTCCCATAGGCCGCCATTGGAGCTCCATGCGTTTCAATGGCGAATCTTGCTGTTTTGGTCCTGTTTCCTGTGAAGACCAGCAGGTGGCGTCCGAGAGGAGGAGCAGCGTTTTCCCATTGTAAGTCAATGGGCCCATTGACTTCAATGGAGATTCCTCGACGGCGCTTTCCAGGAACGAGTTGGCTGCCGTCCAAACCGCAAAACCGCAAAGCGTATACTATTTCTATAAGAGAGCTTGATCACTTAGCAGTCAAGTTCAACGACAAGTGGCGTGGGAATAAACAGTTCTCGAGCACCTAGAAATAAAATTTCGGCAGAAACCGCTCAGGAAAATGACTAAGTGAAAAAAGCTGAAAACGATGAATCCATATCTCCGGTTCCGGAGGGTCCAGAGGGCCAGGGTTTGGGGTACCTGTAGTCACTGCTCCGGCATCGCTGCAGAACCATCCTTGACCCTCTTGGACCAACCCGCCGGAGTATGGACCCCCTTGAAAGTTCGGGACTTTTCCCATAGACTTCAATGGCGGCCAATCTCCATTGACCGGCTATGGCGGAAAAACCCCATTGACTTCAACGGCAGCGTTGCCCTGTTGAAAGTCTATGGCGGCGGATTCCCATAGCCGCCAGCGGCGGCGGTTTGCCATTGAGAGTCTATGGCGGCAGAACCTGTTGTTTTCAATGGGGATTTAGTGAAAAACGTGATTTAATTTACAGCGGAGTTTTTTTGTATTAAAATAGGAAACGGTTTAAGGTGTATTTGTGTAACTCCGGTTCCGAGGGTCGTAGCAAGTCTCAAATTGGACCCTAGGGTGTCCCAGTTCCGGCATTGAGAACTGGGAAGTTTGGACCCGCTGGACCCAACGGAACCATATATATTAATATGTTTGTGTTTTATCTTTAATACTGTGTCCCAAGGTATGGACAGGAACCAGAGGAAATTCCTTTGGCCATAAGGCAGCAGCTAGCCTGGGAAGCGCCCTAATGTCTAGAATTTAAGTGCTGTTCAAAGGGGTTTATCACCTACACTGTTTACAGGAGGGCGGAGATGACTCAAACCAGAGCAGTCTGTAAGTGTCCCATTTCACACCTTACAACAAAGAGTATCCTGCCAGAAATTCCATTTAGTAGACTGGCTGGCATCCCTGATGCAAATGTGGGGCTACAGAAATGAGACCCCAGAGTTCTAATGCGCATGTGCCAACTAGCAGGGGGGCATGTATCAAAATGTGTTCCCACGTTAGAGAGTGGCTACAGGTAATTGAAGTCCAATCACCTGTACTTAATGTTAAGGATAGGGTTACAAATTATATATAAACTGTGGTAATCCCTATCCCCATGGTCTTCTGATATCATCTTGATTGTACCTGATTGCGAGAGAATTGCTATGCAACATACTTCTCATCCCCCATCCCCAAAGTAAGTGTACTTCTTGTCTGTACTTCTTGTGTGTTCACCTATCCAAAGGAATAAATATACTTTATTATATCTAAGCCTCGTTCAGTTCAAACCCAGTTATTTGGTGTAAATTACAACCTGTCATAAGCTATCGTGAGAGACCTCTGAGGTTTGATGAGCTCTGTATACAAGAAGAAAAGACGTGAGATTTGGAAAGCTGTGTACTCGTGAAGAAGAGACCTCTGAGGTTTGATAAGCTCGGTACACAAGAAGAAGAGAGATGTGAGATTTGGAAAGCTGTGTACACGTGAAGAAGAGGTTTGGAAAACATGGTACATGGAAAGAAGAGACCTGTGTGGTTTAGAAAAGTTGTGTACCTAGGTTTTTGATTATTATACGTACCGGTACTCTTGCTGTAGCTACGCAATATGTAATAAAAGTCTTCTGTTAGGCTGTTACCCTAAAGTCTTACAGTGGGTTTTTATTTCTTCCACAATGTGAAGAAGAGACCTGTGAGTTTTGGAAGGCTCTGTACATGTAAAGAGAAGACTTTTGAGGTACAGAAAGCTATAAAGATCTCTCGTGCTGGGCAATTAACTTGTATCACAACCTACAACAAATCTACACGTCTCCAAGATCATTACGACTCCTAGAAATGTAATGTAGACAAAATAACAGTAAGAACATCACAATGAGTGGGGACACAGATAAAAAAAATGTATGTCCCCGGGAGTATTATTTGGAATAACTTGCCCTCATTTTCCAAGAAGCGCCCAGCTGTTTGTCAATGTCTCTTACCTGTCTGCACAGTGGAGAATCCCATTCTGTCTTCTGCAGAAATGCACGGGATTCTATGCATTGTTCCCGGGCTCCTGTTATCAATCACCGCACACAGCCTGTCTGCCGGAGAATTTACAGGATCCTGCCCCAAATTACTGGAGATAAATATTTCTTACATTCACTGGATGTTAATCCTTGCCTGTGTGCCCGAGCGTATGGCATTTAATTGCATTGCAGAGTAAAACTGTTCTATTTTCAGCTTCCCTCATTCCCAAGAAACTCACCAATGATATTTCCAGGTTTTTAAATGGCCGTTCGATAGGAAGAGATACACAGTAGATAAATACTCAGTTCATAATGCAATTCTCCATTTAATGTGACAGACAAGAACAGTGGAAAGACAACGTTTCAGGTGCCTTATGACCTTTGTTTGTCTCTGTTGTGTTGGCTGCACAAGCAGGATTCTCCTCGCCTGAAACTGTTTCCCAGAACTTTGGAATCGTCAATGCCATCAATGACCTTGTGGCTTGCTATTGGCTTGAGATTTGGCTGACATTTTGTTTCCCCTGGAGGGAGATTTAAACCCGGTAACTTCACCGCTAAGTATCTCGGGAACCATGGGGGTCCTGAAAGCTGAAAATAGCACAGTTAATCTACAAGTAACACACCCACCCCCACTTCCAATCCTGTAAAAACATTGAGGGGAAAAAAACAAAACAATGGGGGGGGTTCCTGATCTAAGGCTGCGCAACGTCGTGTCAAAACAAATGTGTTAATGCCATCGCGTGCGCATATAGTAGGCGCGGCGCGATGGCTTGGTTGCGATCGCTGGAAGTCACTTCAATTTGATTTTTCCAGTGACATCAGCGTGACATCAGTGTCGTCGTCGCTGTTGATGTCGCCGTCACTATAAGCGCAGCCTTAGTAAGAATTACAACTTACAACCCGTATGTGTTTGTGTGTGTGTGTGTGTGTGTGTGTGTGTATATATGTATATGTATACACATATATACATATACATACTGTAGTGCCCACGGTTATTCTAACACAAACCAGTGGCAATCGCCAAAAAGACCCAGGTACATGCTGGGTACATGCCTTAAACTAGACCCAGCATTTCTGCATTGATTAATGGCTCATCAGATTAACAGCGGGGGTCCCTGGCAGTCCCATTCAAACTGAATGGGACTGCCAGGGACCCCTGCTGTGTTAATCCTATGGGTCATTAGTCAATGCAGAAATGCCTTAAACTTGCCTTAAAACTAGCCAGGTTACACCCAGCACATACCCAGAATGTAACCAGGCTAGTTTAAGCCAAGCTTTAGAATACTTGTGGTCTCATCTGTATATATAGTGATACCATCAGGTATCTCTAGCTGCTGGAACAGTGCAGTAAAAAAAATTCCAGCTCACAGAGTTAATCCTCCATGGAATGGCTGTTTCAGGTGCTGACTAATTAATCAGGGTGGACTCCCTCAGTGAATAAGGAAGTGTTTAAGGCAAACACAGAGTGATGCCATGTGAGAGAGCCATGCTGAGAGTCACAGAGTGAGAGACTGTTTTTCCCAGAGAAGGGGGTGATAGAAGTGCTCCCAAGCTGTGGAAGCTGGTTACAGAGGACCTACAGAGGAGAGTTTC
Source organism: Ascaphus truei (assembly GCF_040206685.1). Lineage (NCBI taxonomy): Eukaryota > Metazoa > Chordata > Amphibia > Anura > Ascaphidae > Ascaphus > Ascaphus truei. The sequence goes on along the minus strand of NC_134496.1, from coordinate 26,885,426 downwards.
TCTGGGCTCAGGTGGGGCCGAGTTCCCCTAAGAAGGAAAGGACGCAAGATCGTGCTGAAGCAGGGACGTCTTTTCAATAAGGACTAAGATAAGCAAAACCCTTACTATTGTATGCAGAGACTGTGTTACATTGTTGCATATGCCAGGGCATGTTTTGGCTTGGGAACCAGCTTAACTGGCCATGCAGTTAGTGAGGGCGAAAGCTACGGTGTAGTTAGATTTCCCTAAAGGGAATAAGAGTTTATTTTATTATTTGGTTTTCTTAAAGGGAGGGTGGGCCTGTTGGTATATGATTTAATCCCTGTAAATAAACCCCTGCATAGAAAATACAGTGTTTCCGGCCTTAAATTGGGATAAGAGACTTGATGTGGGCATCACAATATATATATATACCATACTTTATATAAGTTATGGTGGGTGGAAAAGGCGACAAAAAACCTCCACCATATAGAATTTAGCAAATAAAAAGATCACTTGCGAGCACATTCAGATGTCTTAGGCAGTCCCATGCTGTTCCTAAAAGCTGTGTGAACAGCAGAGCATTTTCTTATAAGGGTTCCATGTAAAAATTAATTTCAGAGATAACACATTGTGTGCTCATTTGCATGTCATTTCCCAGAATCCCTTGCTGCAGTGGAAGCACTGCATGATAATGGTGAAAGGCAGGGTTGCAGACCTGTCCAAGACGCTCATACTTTTCTGCTTCCGTTGGTTGTAACTCTGAACATTCAGCTAAGTGAAGCAGCAGGGTTATGATATCATCTGTGTATACATTGTGTGATATAGTATGATTCACACCCAGAGCCAGTCTGCTACATGTTGTAATCAGAATGAATTTATTGTAGCACTATACACAGATATAAATATTCCCTTTTTGTTTCTTCCTCTGACACTTGTTACTAACACATCAGAATATGTGAGGATAACACGCATGACTCAGGAGACACAGACATTTTTCTGCTACATCGGCCAAACCAGCCCTTCTGTACATTCACTTCGACATTTCCAGAGCACCCGGATTCCTGGGAGATTTTATTTTTTGTTGCATTTTTTGATGGAAAAAGTTGAAATGCTGTACTCTCTAATTATCTGTACTCTCCTATCCATCTGTCCGGCAAACCGGGGAGATCTCTGCTAAATCGACTTGTTTTTAGCACATGTATCTATCGCATCATGTTTTCCCCCCAGATAATATTCTGTAAATATCATTTTGAAGAAATCACTGTGTTTGTTTCAGGGTCCTAGAAGCACAAGGAGCCACAAAACAAAAACATCACTTATTCTCTGGCTCCATCAAGTTGTTTTACATAACATTTATTTTCTGTAGCAGATTTTTCCCGAGTAACAGACAAAGCCAAAGGCTCATTTCCACAGCACAGGTCAAAAGAAATCATTGTATACAAGCAATTTCTCCCTCAAGGGAATCTGTCGTTCATGTAACTGTTTTACTGATTTGTGTCTCGTGAAAAGACAAATGTTTTGCTTTCCCCCGGGAACACTCAGCTGAAACACAGCTACTTCTGTCTGTCTGGTTAACTGATGACGAGTTTCAGAATAATTTTACAGACAAAGATGAGAGAAAAAAAAACTATTTAACTGTTGATGACTTACAAACAGTCTGTTTGCCAAAATACATTATTGTTGGGGGGAAAAAAAACCTTTTGTTTAGTGTGGAAATGTAGAATGATATTTTAAAATATTTAATGTCGTGATTGTTTATGAAGTGTTTAATATTGGATATTGTGAGTAAAATCAATTTGTAAACTCTTTGAAAAATGCTGTGTTTCCTGTATGTTTATGAATGTGAAACTTTCCCTTGAAACAAAGGTAATTACATCATTTTTGCCGCTGCTTGCAGATTAGAAGTAGAAAATTATATAATTTAGACAGATATATATATATATACTGTAGCATATTCTCAGTGTTTATAAATACAAAGGAAGCGAAGGAAGGAGAAACAGGTGCGCAAATCACATCAGGACATGGAAAAGAAAGTAGAAACACAAAATAGTGCAATAATGTCTACTCCAACAAAATAGCTTCAATGCTGGAAATTCTATAGAATTTGCACTCGCGTATTTAACGTAAAATGAGAGCGTTGTGGTTGTTCAAAGTTACCAACTTATGTCTCCAGACAGGTACTCCAGATCCACATAGAGGGGGGGGGGGGGGAAATTCCATATACAAAAAAAGGGAAAGCAAAATAGTATAGTACTGTTTTTAATATTAAAAACACAAAGTATTCCACTTACATAAGTGCCTTTGTTTATGAGCATTCAGACCACCCTGGGTCATAGGGTCAGACAAGGTATTCACAGCAACAGCATCCGCTCCACGGCCGTCACAGCAGGTACTGGGCTGATTAAAGTTGTCCTCCACTCTAGATGTCATCAGACAAGGGCTCCTCAGTAGTCACTGATATCACCCAACACGTGTTTCCACTGCAAAGTCTTCATCAGGGGCTTATCTGACTTCCCTCTCTGTATCCCTCCCTTAAATAGTCTCTCCGCAATAATATTCACAATTATAAATACAAAGAGAAGACGGTCCATATAGAATTATCTACTGATTATTACACTGAAAGATAAGTGTTCTATACATTCTAGCTCTGATCTCTAAATCTCCACAGAATCTCAATATAGTTATTAAATCTCTGCATGTACCTGTACATGTTACATCAATAGTAACTACAGGTTTTTTTTTTTAACTTGGGAGGTCTTTTCACTTTGCTGCAAAGAACAGGATCTACTATGGTTCTTTCCCCTCATACAGAGGTAAAAGGAAGGGTTCACAGTGTAGTGTAGGATCTGCATTAATTTTGGTTATACCTTGACGTTTGGTATGCAGGCTTATGACGCTTTGGCCAAAGGGTTTAACTAAATAACCAAGTAAATATTATTATTATTATTGAAGTATTTAAACTTTATACTTATTACCATGTATGTTTTGTCAATTGGAAATAGCATTGGGCACACCTGTCTTTTGTTGTATCAATAGTAACCCTGCAGTATTTTATAATGTCATTATTTTGTTTTAAATGGCAGGGGTATTTATTTGTGATACCCAAGGCTAGTTCTTCTGGTTTAATGATTCAGTCCAGGCGTATACAAACAGGAAGACAGGCTGTTATTAGGGAAAATGTTTGGACACACAAACTCTGCAACCCGATTTATCAATAAGACAGTTTTTCCTTAATAAATCTGGGGGCAGGTTTGTTGGCCCCATTGTTGCTTCTGGCAGTGTAGGGGTTAATGTAAGTGGACCGCACATCTATGTGCCATGGTCATGCAAGACTGTCTCCGCACATATTGTTATCTTTAGTTGCACTAGTTGCCAGACACTCTATATAATGGACTCATTGGGTACTGTGTAGTCCCTGTATAATTATAAATGCTGTTTTTTTTTTAGCCAAGTCCACCACCCAGTGGACAAAGAAAGTACCTCACCCACCAAAATAAGTTCTCTGAAATGTAAGGCCTCGGACATGGTCAAAAAGACCGTGCTGAGGCCCACTAAGCTGCGCTGAGGGGAAACATTATTCCTATCAGCGCGGCTTTAGACGGCGCTTCCGCACGCTTCCCGAGGCGTGTGGAAATGCAGGAGACAGGCCAGTTTAAATTTTGCCGTTCATGCAAGCGCAGGGCCGGTCACGTGACTGTCAGAAGCCAATGGCAGTCCATGACGTCGGCACCGTGACATGGCGCGCTAGCCCCGCCTCCCACCCGGCACACAAGCGCGCTCGCTGACGCTCATGCGGGGACAGAAAAAATCTCCTGCTTGAGCAGGAGAGCATGAGCGTCAGCGCTGCCCAGCGCCGCTCCCTGCACCATGTCCCAGGCCTAAGGCTGAGGACCCGCTGTGGGTGGCCGCGTGTGTGCGGGCCACCAGCCCCTTACCACATGCCTGGCTGTCCCCGCTGCCTCATTCCGGCGAGGCTCACTACGCGCTGTGACGTGTCAGCCGCCAGGGGATGCAAGAAGATTGAGATCCCGAGCGGTGACGCGTCACGTGGTGCGCTGGTGAGCCTATCAGCGCCGGGGGCTGGAGTGTCAGAGCTTCCTCCACCTCCAAAAGGTAGGGGGGGGGGGAAGTGTGTGTATGTATGTGTGTATATGTGTGTGTGTGTGTTGTGTGTGGGGGGGGGGACCGGGAGGGGGGACCGACCGGGGGGGGAGACGGACGGACGGACCAACCGAATGGGGGGGGGTGAGGCAGCACGGAGATCGAGCAGCAGAGGGCATGTGTCGGGGCTCGCTGCACCCTCTTGCAGCCCGGGGACACCCGCTGCAGCCCTCCGCTCAAACCACGCTCCCCCTCCTCAAAGCACGCCCCGGCCCGCTCCAGCTCCCGCTCCCTATGGACCGCAGGTAGCGGTCAATTGCCTCTCAACGCGCCGCCTGCATGCAGTGCAGGCGCGCTGACTGACGCAACGGGGCCTCGGCCTAAGTTATTTTTCCTTGCACTCCTCCTATTCCTCCATAAAACTGTTCCCTATAACTCCTCCTATTGCTCCATACACCCTCCCCCTTCCCCCCCCCCCCTCTAAAACTCCTATTGTTTTTTACATTTATAAAATTCATTTCATGTAAAAGATATTTGTCGCTGTGTTAGAAAGAGCCTGTAGGTTGGTTCAATAAGTCAAACATTACTATGAAACAATTTAGCTTTAAAATAATATTTTTGAAGCATGTGTTTTCTTACCAAATTCCCTCGCAGTGCTTCACTTCAAAACATGACCCTATCGCTCTGAGTTTGATTAATGTCTCCGATAAATCTGGTGCGGTTTTTTTTGCAGTCAGAAAAGTTTAAAAACTAACTTAAACGTGTGTTTCACCTCCCCCCAAAATGAACACCTTGTAGAAATGGAAACTCAGTTAATTACATTTGTATTCATATTATTACAGGGAAGCAGAAAAATCAGTGAAATAGCAGCGAGATGTTGGAATCAGCTGTCTTGGGTGCTCGTCGTGAAACAAGACCATTTATCACCATGTGTATTAGAGAATCAATTAAACACAAGTCTTTCTGTGGTCACATAGTTTTCAGATCCTATTCTGCGACTTACACAATAAAACATGGTTATATGATATATATATATATGTAACGGATTTTCTGGCCTGGCCTGACCCACCCAATCTCACATTGGCCCCTGTGGTCTAACTAGTCCCCATTACATGGTAGTGTCTGGTGGTGCACCTGTTGGCAACAGGACTCCTGAGTCTCCTGCATGATGTTGTGTGGGGATTTCCAACCCAGACAGGCAGCTGAGGTAGTGGGTATGAGTCCTACCTATATCCAGTGCAGCGCCTCCACCTCATCAGGATCCCTGCGTCCGCGTGGGGATGGTTCTGATGAGGAACTCCTCTGTGGTGGTGCCTTCCCCTGCTGAGTAATTCCAGACTCACACAGTGAAGTGTCATTATTCAAGGTCATTCTTTATTGTTGCTTGGTATGGGCTAGCTGCCCCCTGCAGCGATTTACTCAGCCGCACATCTCGCCGTGTGCTCCTTTCAAAGGTACGCCCTCCCAATAGAGTGGGATCCCCTCTCCCCTCGGGGAGATCACCCCTGTGCCAGGTCCCTGGACACAGTGTGGCGTTGACAGCTTGATGCTGATTAATACAGAATGGGGCCACTAGTTACAGCACTAGTGGGCCTCGTTCCCCCAGGTCTCAACGCAGACCTGCTCCTTACTCCAAGAGATTCACCAGCTTCTCTGCTCAGAGCTGCACAGACTCACATCTCTTGCATCAGACCACTGCAACACTGTTGCAGACCTCCACGTGCCTCTTACTGAACAGAGGCAGCACACCAACTGAACTGAACTAACTTTAGGAAGTGCTGTGCAATATATCAGCTTCCAGAAAGACCCACCTCTTCTCTGTGTCACTAACAGGGGACACAGACAGGCTGTCACTTCCTTGGCTACTATCTTACACATAACCAGGGGTTGAGGGCAAACCTCCATGATGACTACTGGCAATCCTGCATACTTACCAGGTTTACTGCCAGCATGAGAGAGAGATATGCACACCAATTTTACACAGGGCTACATTCTCCCCCTGGTGGAACCCAACGCCCGGCTGGGATCTAAATTTGCGGAACCTTTCTTCAGGTAGCACTGCAAAACACAACAACACATTATTACAGTACATATCTTTTTCATCATAAACATAATAACAGATACATCCTAACTTTAGATGATGTATAACAACCAGGATTACTCCCTGATGGAGTATCCATTACTGGTACTACCATACCCTCTTAAGGTGGCCTACGCACAGCATGGTCCACTGGGTTTAGAGCAGCAATGCTATAACCCTCTGGGTGACATACTGGACACCCACAATCAGCCCATACGTCTGACATGGATGCTAGTGGACTGAGAGGATCATGCCCATACAATTCCCCAAGGCATCTCCTGGAGATGTAAGCCATCTTTTCTTGATTACACCACTTCTTGTCTGACACTTTAGGATCCCAATCCTCTAGAGAACTATCAGCATCCCAATCTTCTACGGAACTATCAGAATCCCAATTTACTTCTCCTGATCCTTCCTCCTCACCAGAACTATATCCCCTATCCTCATCAGTGGAACCCATTTCGAACTCAATTTCTCCCTCCCATGGATGGTGAAAATAAAGTAACAGCTTTTGGCGATCCCTGGCAACTCTTGCCGAAACTGGAGGTACACAGGGGGTTCCCTGGGCAATAGGCACAATATGAGCAACTTTACCCAAATCCCCAGACATCCCACTGGAATGAGTGTGCATACCATAACGATTGACTTTCCCTTTAGCCACATGCTTAAACACAGTAGGATTCACCCCAGGAGACTTCACATAGGTTAACACTTCCCTACCCGATCTCTCCTCGGAGGTAAAGCAATCACCCCAGTCCAGGTTCTCCCCAGTCCGTTCATCAGCGCTGCCCCGTGACTCCCCAGACAACCCTTGGCTAGACTGGGACCCATAGGAAAAAGTGACAGGGGCAGGGGCTTTAACTATGGCTGGGGGTGGGGCATAGGGAAATACTGCCGGCATACGCGAGGCTACGACCCGCAACTTCTCGCTACCTTGCCCGGTACCATCGGACTGGCACTCCGGTTCACTCGTGTCCTTGTTCCATCCGGTTCCGCTGTGCCCAACGGAAATTATATCATGGATCTCGCGGGACTCGCCGCCGCCATCTTGCGTTGTGCTCCCAACCGGGAACCTCTTCCTCCAGAACAACATCCGCCGCCGGAAGTGATGGTTCTGCTCTCCGCTCCGCTCGGGCCCGGACTAGGCCTTTCTCCGCCGTTGCCACCACCGGCGCCTGGGGAGGGCAAGGATGTCGCTTACCGCTCCGTCGGCTCGGGATGGTTCTTCCTCCGCCATCGACACAGGTAAGTGCCGATTCTTTTCCAGCACCGCTGTAGTGGTCCGCCGGCAGGCGCATCACCACCGTCATTGGGGTCGCTTGCTCCTTGTCCGAGGTGTCGAACTCCGACTCGGGGAGTGGCACTTCCGTTGGGGACCGACGGTGAGGTTCCGGGTTCTCACCGCAGTTGTAGACCCCTCTCTCTTTAGGCTCCGTCGCAATCATTAGGAGTGATCCCCATTCTCCGGGATCAACTGGTTCTTGCTTGACCAAGGGCGAGGCTTCAGCCGTCAGCTTGGCTGTGTCCGCTCCCGCCTCCATGGTCTGCCCTGGTACGAAGGGCTGCACGGCCCTAGGTAGAGGATGCCACATTGGGGGCACCTAGCCGTTGTGCTGGCTTCTCCACCGGGCAACCTGCACTGCATGCACAGGCACCGCAATGTCTCTTTGTCCCCAGCCGTGACTACCAGGAAGCCTCCTGGCAATGAATAGGGATATACCCCAATGTCCATCTCGCTCTTTGTAGTGCTGGTTACGGGAGACACTTTGCACAGTGGTCTCTCCTGTTCACTAGCTCCTCGTGATTGAAATGCAGGGGCTGGTTTGGTAACTCCACCTACATCTAGCTCCACCCGCATCTGACAGAGCTGGAAACCACTCCCCCTGGTTGAGATTAGGGGAGGATCCCACAAGTTAATTGATCCAGTATATTTGCCCTCAACCCCCACGTCTGTCTTATCGCCCTACCCCTGCGGCGCCAGAATTGGATCGTCCAGTCACAGTGCACATTAACCTTTCCTCGCTATTTTCAGCTCCAGAGACCCCCTGGTTCCCCAGATAGTTACTGGTATTAGTGCCTGGCTTTTAAAAAGGGGATTTAAATGGCCGACCAATAGGAAGCCACAACCGATGGTGATAGGCCACTTCCTATTGGCTTCAGATTTGGCAGCCATTTTATTTCCCCTGTAGATGTCAACCAGGTAACTACACTGGTGTCTCAAACTGGGGGGTCCCCAGAGCAAAAAATAGTGCGGATCAAGAACTGGCTGGGTTCCCCTGGTTTCCATCCTATAAAAAAATAGGGGCGCAAAATAGGAATTGCTGCTTTAATTTCCTTTTAAATAGTAGGAGATGTTACACCCTTCCCCCTTCCTCTGTGTAATATGGGCCACTGGTTTTTGTAACCCTTTGCTGCCAGAGGGGTCCGTAATTGCCTTCCAGTACAAAATGCCTTTTCTCCTTTTTTACCCCAATGACCTGTCCCATTATATATCAATTGGCTCTCATTGTGTAGCTAACATGTTCAACTCTTGGCAGGGACACACATCAAAGACCAGCGCTCTCACAGTGCTGCACACACTGCTACTCTCTCCACTCCCCTCCTTATTACACAGGAACAAAAGGAGTCTGCCCTGTGTTTGTGCTCAATTTAAGGACAAAGACTCGCCCCAGCAGGAGGGACCAGGACCAGCATTAGAATCAGTAGCCACAGTTACCATAGATTAAATCCCCTCCCACAGGGGAGCATAAAAAAGCGATGGGAGGGGGGAAGAGGGGTGCAGGATAATGGCGGTCATAAAAATAACACCAGGGATATTCTAGCTCTCTCTGACACACACTCTCACGTTATTTAAGTTATGGTGGGTGAAAAGGCGACTAAAAACCATCCACCGTTAGCATGTAGCCAATAAAGAATATCACTTGTGAGCACATTCACGTGTCTTAGACAGGTCTGCAACCTGCCTTTCACCATTATCACCTAGCATACAGTGCTCCCACTGCAGCAAGGGATTCTGGGACAAGACATGCAAATGAGCACACAATGCCTTCCCGCCCCCCGCCTTCCCATCCCCCTGCCTTTCCGCCCCCCGTCCTTCCCGCCCCTGCCTTACCACCCCGTACACCCGCTCACACCCTAGCGGGACACACACCTCACATTTTGACATCACTTATGTAACCAAAATATACATTGTACTGTGGTGTGTTTACAATAATTGTGTGCACATTTGCATGTCATTTCCCAGAATCCCTTGCTGCAGTGGAAGTGCTGTGTGCTGGGTGATAATGGTGAAAGACGGGGTTGCACACCTGTCTAAGACATGCAAATGAGCATACAGTAATATTTCCATTTGCTATATGCTTTGCTGTGGAGGGTTTTTGTCACTTTTTTTACCCACCATAACTTTACTAAGTGTGGTAAAACCCATCCTCATTGCTTCATTTTTGCATAGCCAGTTAACCAACCCCACACTGATGAGACCCGTTAAGGTTGAAACAGCTGTCTGTGGGTGGGTTTTCTGGCTATGCATCTTAACCCTGGCTGTGACCATGCAGCAAGCTTAAGCCTATAGGGAACCATGTTAAAAATGGTTTTGAAGCAATAGGTGACACTGTGTGCACATTTGCATGTCATTTCCCAGCATCCCTTGCTGCAGTGGAAGTGCTGTGTGCTAGGTGATAATGGTGAAAGGCTGCAGACCTGTCTAAGACATGCAAATGAGCATACAGTAATATTTCCATTTGAGATATATATATATATATATATATATATATATATATATATATATATATATATATATATATATTAACCCCTGCAGTGCCAGTAAGGGTTTAACGCCCAGGTGTTGTTTTGGGGAGTAGAGTTTTTGTATTTGCAGCAATGAAACCAGAATCAATGTTAAGAGACAATCTGTAGTCTTAAGAGACGATTCATTACATGTATATATATTTATTTATATAGAGCCAACAGTGTACACAGCGCTTTAGAGAAGAGACCAATACAGGGAATTGTAATACAGTAAGTGCAACAAACAGTCAATTAGAAAGAAAATTCCTGCCCCAGAGAGCTTACGATTGAAGTGGGATAGAAGTTATTTTTAATGAGTTACTTATTTCTTTGAGAGAAATCAGAGTTCCTGTATTTCTTGTTAAATAGTGTGGTAGCGTTATCTGGTACAATAACATCGGCTACATCTGTAATACACATTGTAACACACACACTGGTCTAGTAGAAGGTATCACTATATGTAACATTCACATACAGTGTAACACACAATGATTTTGTAGAACGGGTGCACAAACTTTTTCCTCTGCACCTGCCTGCTCGCTCCCCCCCCCCTGCTCGCTCCCCCCCCCTGCTCGCTCCCCCCCCCGCTCGCTCCCCCCCCCCCGCTCGCTCGCTCGCTCCCCCCCCCCCCGCTCTCCCCCCCGCTCGCTCCCCCCCCCCCCCGCTCCCCCCCCCCCGCTCGCTCCCCCCCCCCCGCTCCCCCCCCCCCGCTCGCTCCCCCCCCCCGCTCCCCCCCCCCCCGCTCGCTCCCCCCCCCCCGCTCCCCCCCCCCCCGCTCGCTCCCCCCCCCCCCGCTCCCCCCCCCCCCGCTCGCTCCCCCCCCCCCCCGCTCGCTCCCCCCCCCCCCGCTCGCTCCCCCCCCCCCCGCTCGCTCCCCCCCCCGCTCCCCCCCCCCCCGCTCGCTCCCCCCCCCCCCGCTCGCTCCCCCCCCCCCCGCTCGCTCCCCCCCCCCCCGCTCGCTCCCCCCCCCCCGCTCGCTCCCCCCCCCCCCCGCTCGCTCCCCCCCCCCCGCTCGCTCCCCCCCCCCCCCGCTCGCTCCCCCCCCCCCCCGCTCGCCCCCCCCCGCTCGCTCCCCCCCCCCCCCGCTCGCCCCCCCCCTGCTCGCTCCCCCCCCCTGCTCGCTCCCCCCCCCTGCTCGCTCCCCCTCCTCTGCTCGCTCCCCCTCCTCTGCTCGCTCCCCCTCCTCTGCTCACTCCCCCCTTACCTTGTTTCTGGTGTCAAATGACGCCGCGTGGTCATTTGACATGCGTCACGTGACCCAGCAGCCTAAGGCTGCGTCCCAGTGTGTTCTGTGCGCACAAGCACCGCCCCCCAATCAGACCGGGACCAGTACCTGCCTCGGCGCGCATTTGGCAGCCGCGCTCCATGCCGAGTTTTCTCAAATACCAACAAATTGTATTTGGAACTCGCGACGGAGGCGTGGCCACGCCCCCCGCCGGCGGTTCAGCCAATGAGGGCGAACCAGCCACGTGAGGTCATGGCCACGCCCCCCGAAAAAGCTCCACCACACCCCCTCCGGTCGCAATCTCTCCCTCTCTCCCAAGACCGCAGACCGCGGTGAAGCGCTGTGCACACACCACCCCACCCTCGCCGGGCGCGCGTGCTACAGTGCTGACTGGGACCGCAGCCTAATTTGACACCACGTTGCCAGAAGCTATCGGAGACAATGTTAGGGAACTTATAGAGGCCTTGCACGGCCCCCATCATTTAATTTAAATCCTTTGGGGAAGAGCGCGGGGCCTGTGTAAGCGCCACGTACCCCTGCTGTAGAAGCTACTACTGTGTGTAACATTTACATACTAATAATAATACTACTATATATCTCATATGCACTGACCTTGACCCCTTGCACACCAGAGCCCCCTCTAAATAGTTTCTGTAAGTTCTACCTACTTTCCACTTAGATTGTAAGCTCTACGGGGCAGGGTCTCCTTTCCCTAACGTTACTTTTATGTCTGGAAGCGCTTATTCCCCCTATGTGTTATATTATTATGTCACATGTGTTACTGCTGTGTAGCGCGATGTACATGGATGGCGCGATATAAATAAAGATACACATACAACACACACTGGTCCAGTAGAAGGTATCACTTCCTGCAACATATAGATAGTGTGTCAAGCTGCCTGTCCTGTGTGACCTGCAGACACCAAGCAGCTGAGATGTGAGGCCCGGGTGGGAGGTAACTTTTTTTTTTCGCATTGTGATGGAATTAGGAGGGGCTCGGATCACAGTAAGGGTCTGAGTAAGATAAAGGGCTCTCAGCCAGCAGCGCACACACAAATCACAAACTCCCGCAGCCCAAGCCTGTCCCCAGCAACCCGCAGACATGACCAGCGACTTCAACGGATACTGGAAGATGTCCAGCAACGAGAATTTCGAGGAGTATCTGAAAGCACTGGGTGAGTGTGAGTATAAAGGACGGGCATTGTCAGCCAGAGCCGACATGTCTGCTGTTTACGCTCAGAACTGTGTGTTTTGTGTGGATCATTGCAAAGTTAACCTTTTAAGTACGAGAGAACCCGTAATACATCCAGTCTGTCACCCGCAACGTCTAGGAGGTGACATTACAAAGACACCGATGACAGATGTAGACAATTGTGGCCCACGTTATCTCCAGTTTTTAATTCCGTTTCCCAACTCGTTCCCCTAATCCGTCCATGAAATGTCTGTGAATTGACTGTTTAACCCTGTTTTTTTAATGTAACCATGTATTGTTATAACTCTGTGCCCAGGACATACTTGAAAAAGAGAGGTAACTCTAAATCCATTACTTCCTGGGAAAAGTGTGTGTGTGTGTGTGTGTGTGTGTGTGTGTGTGTGTGTGTGTGTGTGTGTGTGTGTGTGTGTGTGTGTGTGTGTGTGTGTGTGTGTGTGTGTGTGTGTGTGTGTGTGTGTGTGTGTGTGTGTGTGTGTGTAAAATTCCGGATTTTTTGGTTTCCTAAACGTTTAATCTTGACTGATAACATTTGGGGAATCGGGATGTAAGCTGCTCAAACGTCATCTGGTTTTATTTACTTTGTATATCTTCAACATACTCCATAGCGCGGTACAACAAGCAGGGTATTTGTTTTCTTAAATACACAGATTATTACTAGTAGGCTTGAGGAATCCTAGTTCAAAGAGCTTGCAATCTACTGAGTAAACCAGTAGGATTCCCAAGTGCTTGGGATTTAGGGGGGGGGGGGGATTTTGAATATCTGTATTTAGGATGCTAGTAACTTCTTCAGTGCTGGAGAGCAGCAAAAATAAAATGCAACGGTTCTCTCTGCTTTTCTGTAATGCACATGTGAGGTACAGATGTTTTGCAGCGGATCTTCAAACAAAGACAAGTAACGCCGCCCTCCTGCAACTAGGACTCTGATTCTAACCCTTTTGCAACAATTCAGGTTCCTGCAGGTCTCTCAGGCAGTGGAACGGTTAATTGTAACGATTACACCATTTCATTAAGAACTAACCTCCCCCTCCTCTGTTTATGAAATTTAAAACACAACAGGTGGGGTTTTTATTATATATAATGGGGGGGGGGGGGTCGTATTCAGGATTGTGCATTGTAATGTGGGAAAGGGTTTTTTAAAGAGGTGTTTTTATAAAAAAGGAAAAAAGTGATGAGGACAAGGATGGACCTATGATGTTTCTTTTTATTACTTGGAAAATGTTAAAGGCCAAGAAGTAAAACCTTGCCCCTTCTCTGGCCCCAAACCCTCCTTCGCAGAGAGAGAACAAAGTGTAACCTTATCACTTTAACACTCTGAATAATTTCTCAGTCTGAAGGGATATTTTGGGTTTAATATCCCGGAAAGATTACCGTTTAACTTGAATCAGACTCTTATCTGGCCGTACAAAGATGTCATTGTTTGCGATGTGTGCAGTGATCCTTGCCTTGCCTGCTCCCCAGTAGCACGGTGTTTAATTCAGACTCTGGCTGCCTGATGATTCCATGAAGAACGGAGGATTGCATTGCAGGAGCGTCTGGCAGAGACAAGGTTAAAGCTCCAAGCCTGTAGCAAAGGAGGAGTTAATTCTGAGTGCTTTGCTGTCCCTGAAGTGGGAGCCGAATGCTGAACTCTGAGCTCGCATTATTTTTATACAAAGTGTTTTTTTCCACATTACCCAAAGACGATGATTGACAGCTGGGATGCAGGCTGTCTGATGCCCCCAGCCCTGCCCAAGTGAAGACTGTTGGGTTATTTATAGGAATCCCAGTCATTTTATTTCCCCTGTAAACCTCCCAAGTTTACAAATGTTCAATTTACCATTAAAAAGTCAGTTACAGGTAGGACCAAAGTGACTTGCGAAGACTGACTATCTCAATAAAACACGTTATGGTCATTGGATCACTTTCTCCTACAGTATGTGAGACTGACCCTTTAATCCAGGCCTGCACAACTCCAGTCCTCGAGGGCCGCAAACAGGCCAGGTTTTCAGGATATCCCTACTTAAGCACAGCTGGCTTAATTAGTGGCTCAGTATGACTGAGCCACTAATTAAGCCAGCTGTGCTTAAGTAGGGATATCCTGAAAACCTGGCCTGTTTGCGGCCCTCGAGGACTGGAGTTGTGCAGGCCTGCTTTAATCCATTAAACCTGTCAATGTAATTAGGTCACTTTGCATGTACTAAGACTGACCCTTTAACCCATTAAACACATAACTGTCATTGGGGCATTTTACTCCTATGTGAGATGAACCCATTAAACACGTCACTATCATTGGGGCACTTTGCTCCTACGTGAGACTGACCATTTAACCTCATGATTGCCAGGAGACTCGCAATGCATTGTGTCTGAACCCCAGCACCCACCCATCCTCTAGCTGACTTGTCACAAAGGGGTTAATGTTTGCTTCATAGTTTCAAATAGGTTAAAAAGCCAGGCCCACAAACACTTTTGATGGAATTATTCGGCACTTCTACAAATGAATCACTGTGACAGACATATTTCATGCTCCTGTAAAAATTGTTTTAAAAATTAACATTCCTGTGAAATTAAAAACCACTTCGGGGTTTGGAAGAAACAGGCGATCAAGGTAAAAAGTGCAGAATATTTCTAAAAGGTAAAAAATATTTGTAACCTTCTGCAGTGTTTAACAATTCGTTGTGCAGCTTCTGAGCCATGAATGGGTTAAAAATCAACAGGATTTGCACCGTAACTGTATATAAAAATAATAATAAAAAAAAATGTATGTATGTCATGGTGGGTAAGGAAAGTGACACGTATAGGGTTCCATGATTCAATGGATCAGAAGTGAAGAGTGACACACTGTGCTCATTTGAATGTCATTACCCAGAATCCCTGCCTGCAGTGGCACCACTGTTTGCTAAGCGATAATGGGGAAAGACAGGGTTGCAGATCTGCCTGAGACATGCAAATGCAGCGCAAGTGGTATTTTTATTTACTCTATAAATATATTACAAATATTTATGATTTAATATATTAATATAAATCCTAACCACATAAGTATCTTATTATTATCTGCATCCCTCCAAATCCCGTCTAGAAAGGACCCAGTAGGATTGTGTATTTCGGCGGTGGGGGGAGGCGATTAAAATTCTTCTCCCCTTCTCATCCCGCAGACGTCAACGTGGCTATCCGAAAAATCGCCACCTTGCTGAAGCCAGACAAAGATATCATTCAGGACGGGGACCGCATGGTGATTAAAACCCTCAGCACTTTTCGGAATTACATCATGGAGTTTGACGTGGGAACGGAGTTCGAGGAGGATTTATCCGGGGTGGATGATCGGAAATGCATGGTGAGAATTAAGGCCGGATTATCCCGTTCCCTTACAAAGAAACCCTTATTGAGCATGGGGGGGTGAAAATCAGGCTTCATTGTTAGACAACAACACGTGTGCCGCTGTTGGCGACACACGTGTGATCTGAATAAATGCAAGCGGAATCATTCTTTTCGAGGTGCAATCCCTGCTAGTGTGCAGAAAATCCTTGTGTAATTAATGTACCAATGGAATTGGGTCCCACATGAAGACGGACGGAAAGCAAACGTTGTTTTGGTGTCTTTAAGAATAATTTTCTTTTTATCAGGGGGCTCTGAACTTGTCAATCAAATGTTTACTCTAGCCAAGGGGTGCGCAAAGTGAGGGCGGGGGGGCGAGACTTTCTAGGGGGGGGGGCGCGGCGGTTAAAGAGGCCCCGCGCTTCCTCGAAGGCATTTAAGTTAAATGCCAGGGATCGCGTGAGGCCTCTGTAACTTCACTTGCCTTGCCTTCCAGCGACACGTCGTCATGGCAACCCGGCATCAAATGGCGTCATGTGACATCGTGTTGCCATTGCAACGTGCAGTCACATGACCCCGCTGCATCATTTGACAACGGAGCCAAACAGGGGGGAGTGCAGGCAGGGGGGCGCAGGAAGAAAACTTTGCACTCTCCTGCTCTAGTCAAGCGGTGATTCTTCTGCGGGGGGAGGGGCGCGGGCGGTTGCAGAGGTCCCGCGCTTTTCCCCAAGGCATTTCATTTAATGCAGGGGGATCCCTTACCTTGTTTCAGGTGTCGCCATGGCAACGTGACAAGCGTCAAATGACGCTGCGGGTCACGTGACGTCGGATGTAAGGTAGAGGGGGCGCCTTACCAGGGCAAGCTAGACAGGGGGGGCGCAGCAGGAAAAGTTTGCGCTCCCCTGCTTTAGCCCATCCTGTCTGAGCCATAAAGATAAAGAGGGAGGAGAGAGGGGGCTTTGCCTGCGCAAACTCCTCTTCAGCACACAGTGATATCAGACAGAAGGAAGCAGCCAGAGGACATCAAACCCCTCCCAAGTCTCGGGTCACCAGGTTTAATTACTAACTTAAAGCAGCAGTTACCACCGTGAACCCCATTTTTATTTTATATAGGTGGGAGGCAGGGGGTCCAAGGAACTGAACCCTGTTAATTTCAGCTCCCTGCTTCCAGAGATACTTACCAGAGAATCGGCTGCCGGTACTTCCTGGTTGTTTCAAGTCCTGCGTCACCGCTTCCTATTCACGTAACGCGGAAGATTTAAACCTGCAGTTTGTTCCCACTGGAGGGGGACGCTACCGGCGCACTTTCCCCGGCAAGTATCTGGGGAAACAGGGGGTCCCCAGATGTGGGATGAACACGGTTTAGTTCCGGGAACCCCCTGCTCTCTACGCAGGTAAAAAAAACAAAACAATAAAACGAGCAGGCGGTTTTGGGGACAACCGCTGGTGTTGAGGCTGCAGCTTGAGTATATCACAATATTTGTTGCGCTTTATTATAGTTTTTTTCACTGGATTGAAAAACTAAATGATTCAACAAAACTTCCAGGTGTGAAAGTGGGTCTGAAAGAAAACGTTTTTTTTTAAATCAATATATTGAAGCGCTATATTCTCCGTTAAATTGTTAAGGGACAATTTCTCCCGCGCCAAAGTCACGCCACTTCCTTAACTGTGAACCGAATCTAACTTTTTCTGGAGCCGTTCCAGCCCTTTTAACCTATTTGTCGCCATAGCAGAGCAACTATGCAGTGCTAAATTAACTCTTCCGCTGCCAGTTGTGATGCATTTGCTGGCCCATCTGGCAGGGGAAGGGTTAAGCTATGCTTTGAACAACCTGATTGGTATTCAAAGCGTTCTATTCGTCCAGCGGTAACGCAGCAACAGAACCAGTAACGGTTTCAATTTTATAACTGCAGGGATCGGCCTCAGCGTAGCTCTCCTGCATGCCCTGGAAGAAGGCGAGATCCAATTAGCCCTACGGGGAAAGCCTCGGAATTCAGGTCTCCCACCCTCTGTTCTTGTTTTCAACGGGTCAGACCAGGGGCTCGAGCAACCCTACACGCATTAATCCCTTCACTGTCGGCAACGCGTTGATGTGTCATTAGGATCCCACGAGGTTCTGTAACTCCAGCTTCAGAACATCTGGATGCAGTTTACAAAGCACTCTGGTAGCTGCCGCTGGCCCTCGTCCTTTATAAACACCCACTTCCTTTGCGCTGGAGTTCTTTGACATAAAGACTATCTGCTCGCCCTCCCCAAACTGTTTGGCTAATGAGGCCATGCCAGTAGCATATAAGGGGTTAAATCTCCCCTTTGCCTGGAAGCTACAACCGCCTGATACACTTTCTACCCTCCAACTCGACTCTTTGCCATCTGGTTTCTGAGACAGCACTAAGAAAAGTGGCCAATGACATACCCATAGTTAAGTCTAAGGGTCACTTCTATTAATTCTCTTGGATCTCTCCAACGTCTTCAATACTGTTGATCACCCCCTTCTCCTGAACACTCTCCACTAGGCTCTGTGAGACAGCTTTCTGGTTCACGTCCTAGCTTTCCAACCACTCCTTCAGTGTTTTCTTCTCTGGTGACTCCTCATCTTCACTACTTGTGGGGCACCAACAGAAAGAGGGCCCTCTCCTCTTCTCACTCACTCTACTCCTCTGCTCTTGGTGAACTAATACAATCTTTGGATTGCAGTATCATCTATATGCTGATGACATACAATTTTCTCTCCTGCCCTGACCTCTCCCCTTCTCTCCTGTCCCGTGTCTCTCTGCAATCTCCTACTGGATGTCCCACCATTACCTCAAGCTTAACATGTCCAAAACAGAACGAATACTCTCTTCCCACTTCTACTGCCACCACTATACCCACACTCTTCCTCACTGTCAATAAGACCACAATCTCATCAACACCTCAAGCTGGCTGTCTAGAGGTAATCTTTGACTCCGATCTGTCCTTTTATTCCTCAAACTCAGTCCCTCACAAAGTCCTGCCATCTCTACCTTCGAAATATCGCCAAGATATGCCCTTTTCTCACTCGTGATGAGAAATCCTAATTCACTCGTTCATTTTGTTCCACCTTGACTACTGCAACATGCTCTTAGTTGTTATTACCCTTGTGCCCTACACTGGCTTCCCATATCCTCTAGAATCAAATTTAAAACCCTAGTTCTGACTTACAAAGATCTCAACAATGCTGCCCCCCCCCCTCTTACATCTCAGCCCTCATCCCTAAATACATACCTAAACCACCCCTACGTTCTGCCCACGACATCCACATTTCCTCCTCCCTTGCTGCCTCCTCTCTCTCTGGAATTCCCTGCTATGTACCATCAGACTCTCCCCCAGCTTTCAGACATTTAAAAACTTTTTATGTAATATACATAACTCTGGACCCCCATTGTACCATGCTGCAGAATATGTTGGCACTTGACAAATAAACAATAATAATAAGTCCAGGTGATTGACACAGTATAGGAATTTTCTATGGTTGTCGATACAGGGCCAGTTTGTTCCTCGACTGCCAACTATTCTCCACTGCCATGGAGAACTGACTCTCTTAGTAACAGGTCCCCTTCATCCTATGATGGTTATAGATGGAACTGACCTTGTAGGTTTAGAAACCCTCCCACTTGGAAAATGCTTGCTGCATATCTTGGTATAGATCTTCTACTGAGTAACATAGTTACATAGTGGATGATGTTGAAAAAATACATACGTCCATCAAGTTCAACCTATACTAAATTTAGACGACAGATACTTATCCTATACCGTTAGTCCTCGGTATCCGACGATCCGTTATCCGTCGCCTCATCATGCAGTCCCCTTTAAGCATTATCCGACATCGGAACCACTTATCCGACATTTATCCCCATGGATTTACATGGGCCGATGATCCATTATCCGAGGGCGGTTTGTGGGACGCATTCCGGCGGATAAGCGAGAACCTCCTCTATTTATATTGGAAGGCAAACAAAAAAAACGAGTTTTCTAACGATATCTCATAAGGGGAAAAATAAATTCCTTCCTGACTCCAAATATTTTGGGAAACAGATTACTCCCTGGATCAACATTGTTCCTGTTTTTACTTATTTGGTATATCTCTGTATATCGTTCCTTTCTAAAAAGATGTAAAACTTTTTTTTTTTTAAGATATTTATTGTATCTGCTATCACAGTTTCCAAGGGTAATGAATTCCACATTGTAACTGTCCTTACTGTAAAGAACCCTTTCCTTTGTTGCTGGTGAAATCTTCTTTACTCCAATCTTAAGGTATGTATAACCCCGTGTCATTTGTACTGCCTCTGGGATGAATAGTTATTTTGAAAGAGTTGTATTGTCCCTGAATATATTTATATATATAGTTATCATATCCCTTCTAAGACGCCACTTTTCTAATGTAAACAAATCTAATTTAGCCATCCTCTCCTCATAAATCAGATTATCCATCCCTTTTATTAATTGTGTGGCTCTTCTCTGCACTCTATAGTTCCATAATGTCTTTTCTAAGGAGTGGTGCCCCAAATTATACTCCATATTCAAGGTGTAGTCTTACTAATGCTTTGTAAAGGGGCATAATTATGTTTACTTCCCTTCCATTCATGCTTGAAGGCCTGGGACCCGCTGCGCCCGGCGGCGCGGGCGGCTGCACGGGCTTTCCCCACCAGCAGGGGAATCCTCCCGAGCCGGTCCTGGTCCCCCCTGGCTGCACAGCTCACTACACGCTGTGGCGCGTCAGCCGCTACGGGATACAAGAGAATGGTGATCCCTAGCGTCGACGCGTCACGTGGTGTGGCTGTGAGCCAATGAGGAGGTTAGGCTTCGGGAGGAGAGGCTGTAGGGAGCGGGGAGGAGTGTGGAGGGACAGCAGCGTGAGTGTGTGTGTGTATGTGTGTGTCTGAGTGCCTATCTGTGTTTGTGTATGTGTGTGTCTGAGTGCGTGAGTGCCTGCCTCTGTGTATGTGTGTGTCTGAGTGCGTGAGTGCCTGTCTCTGTCAGTGTATGTGTGTATGTGTATGAGTGCCTGCCTGCCTGCGTGTGTGTGTGTGTGTGTGTGTGTGTGTGTGTGTGAGTGAGAGCATGTCTGCGTGTGTGAGAGAGTGCCTGCGTGTGTGTATGAGTGTGTGTGTGTGTTGCTTCCATCAGCAGCTCCAGCCCGAGCCCGTGGAGGGAGGGAGGGGGGAGAGTAGCGGGTCCCTCCGCTAAAGCCACGCCCCCCCTCCCACTCCCGCCCACCTCCCGCTCCCTACAGACCGCATATCGCGGTCTGTGTATGTCAGCGCCCCACCTGTCTGCAGTGCGGGAGCGCTGATGGAGGGAGCGGGGCCTTAGCCTAAGGCCTTGCCCCCGCTGCCTGCTACAGCGTCCGCTGTGGCGGACGCTGCGCTCACGAGAGCCCTCCCCGCAATGGCGCCGGGCCCGCTGCGAGGGGGGGCCGCAGCGCTCGCGCGAGAGCTACTCCTGCTCTCAATAGAATTGAGAGCAGGAACTCGCGTCGAGCGGCTAGGCACGCCCCCCGGCGGTTCAGCCAATGAGGGCGAACCTGCCGGGTGACGTCATGGCCGCGCCCCCGTCACTCCTCCGCCACGCCCCCCCCGGTCTCTGCTCCTGCAGTGAGCTGCAGACCGGGGAATCGCCGGAACGCGCAGCCAAAAGCGCGGCCGCGCATTACAGTGCCGTGACCGGGGCCTTCGCCTTATGCAAGATAAGATCTTGTTTGCTTTTGCAGCTACAGCATGACTTTGGGCACTATTGCAAAGCCTGCTATCTACAAGCACTCCTTAAGTCTCTGCCTCAAGGATTCTCCTAATTTATCCCTATTTAATTTGTACGTCACCTGTTTATTCTTGTTTTCCAAATGCATAACCTTATATGTATCTGTATTAAACCTCATCTGCCATTTACCTGCCCAAGTTTCCAGTCTAGCCAAGTTCTTATGGAGAGAAATTACATCCTGCTCTGATTCTACTACCTTACACAATTTAGTGTCTTCAGCAAAGATGGAGACTTTGCTCTCTATGCCAACCTCAATGTCATTAACAAACAAGTTTAAAAAGTAGGGGTCCCAGTACCGACCCTTGAGACACTCCACTGACAACTTTAGGCCAACTTGAAAATGTTCCATTTATGACAACTCTGTTGTCTATCCCTCAACCAGTTTTCAATCCAGGTGCAAATATTTTTATGGAGTTCAATTTGCTTTATTTTGTACACTAACCTTGAGTGGAACTGTATCAAAAGCCTTTGCAAAATCTTAGTAGACCACATCAACTGCATTACCCTGGTCTAAATTCCTACTTACCTCCTCAAAGAAACTAATAAGGTTAGTCTGGCACAACCTATCCTTCATAAATCAATGCTGACTATTATTAATAATTTTGTTTTCTATTATGTATTCCTGAATATTATCTCGTACTAAACCTTTAAGTAGCTTCCCCACTATTGAAATACGCTTACAGGTCTGTACTTCCCCGGTTGTGATGTAGCGCCCTTTTTAAATATACAGTGGCATTACGGAAATTCGGAAACAGAAAAGCAGTTATTGATGTTCATGAGTCTAGAAAGGGTTCCAAAACCATTTCTAAGGATTTAGGGCTCGACTAAACCACTGTTAGACAGTCTACAAATGGAGAAAGATCAAGACCACAGTCACACTACCCAGGAGTGGTCATCCTACCCAAATCTCTCCAAGAACCAACTTGCAAATTATTCTGAAGCCAGGGCACGTTGGTATGA
Organism: Ascaphus truei; assembly: GCF_040206685.1. Classification (NCBI taxonomy): domain Eukaryota; kingdom Metazoa; phylum Chordata; class Amphibia; order Anura; family Ascaphidae; genus Ascaphus; species Ascaphus truei. Next base: position 26,863,034 of record NC_134496.1, on the reverse strand, counting down.
ATGGCTCCCGATAGCATTAACACAGTTCCCTTTTAAATCACTCCAAGTCCTGTAATATTTCCTCCACTTTATTGGGAAAAGGTAGTAGGGTACAGATACTTGTGGATGGTGTGTAGTGGTGATTATTAGTTAGAAACCGGTAAAAAAGAGATGGCCTCACCAAGGGTTATAAACAGAGAAAGGTTCTTTACTCACTGTCTCCAGGGTTGAAAAGGAAGTGAGGTGCGGTGTGGGCAAAGGAAAAGTCTAGGGGCAGACCATGTCTGAACAAACAGGAGGGGGGGCAGACTAGCCCATTCTGGTGAGGATCTCAGAGACTGCTGTAGCAGCTCACTGATGTCATGCTCGCAGGCAAGGAGTGCAACATTGTTGCAAGCCACGCAGGCACAGTATGTGTCTGCAGACTCCATGCAGCTGGGAATAAACTCTGACAGGCAGAAACTGCAAAGGAGAGAGGGGGGTGAGTCAGAAATGTGGCTCTTGTTCCATAACACTCCCCGTCTGGTATCTGTAGATACCACTATATGGCAAGCTATGTGGAACATATGTGCAATACATACAACATAACAATATACTGCAAAGGTCCATATTTCCATAGCAATGTGATACCGGCTGGTACCACTGGCATCAAAGTCCTTTGGCCAGGCTTTCCAGTAAGGGAATCCAGGTGGTTGCGCAGCTCTTGGTTAGCTTGACGCACCACAATGTCTCTTAAAAGTCCACGGCACTGGTAACCAGTTTTTCCCCATCACAGTCCGATTTGGGCATTAGAAGGATAGTCTCTGTAATGGGTCTTAAGAAAGTTTTAACGATCCCATTCTGGGCCACTCGTACTTCCACTTTGCGAACCTTTTCGTCTTCGCTTGGGATAGTTCTGATTATAAGTCCCATGGGCCATTCATTTCTTGCCACCTGTTTATCTTTCAACAAGACCACATCCCCCACTTGGATATCTGGTTTCACTGTTTGCCATTTGTGGCGTTCTTGGAGTGTCACCAGATACTCACGTCTCCAGCGATCCCAAAATGTGTTGGCCAAGTACTGCACCTGTCTCCACTGTCGTTTGTGCATATCCTTAGAGTGGAAGCCTTCGACTGGGGTGGGGACGTTCCCTACTTTCTGGGTCAGCAGCATTGCTGGTGTCAAAACGCTTGGCGATTCTGGATCTGTTGACACTGGGATTAAGGGCCTAGCATTGACTATTGCTGATATTTCGGCCATGAATGTGGTTAGCACTTCGTGAGTGAGTCGAGTCAGGTCGGTTTTTAGCATTATAGAATCCAAGATACGCCTAACCACTCCGATCATGCGCTCCCATGCTCCGCCCATGTGAGAGGAGTGAGGAGGGTTGAATGTCCACGTGCACTCTTGGTCGCGCAGGTATCTTTGGATACTATTGTCTCTATTGTCCTTAGTGTTTATTTGTAATTCCTTGCATGCTCCAACGAAATTGGTACCACAATCGGAGCGTATTTGTTTAACTGGTCCTCTGACTGCAAAGAACCTTCTGAGGGCATTTATGAAGCTTGAAGCATCCATAGATTCTATAACCTCGATGTGTATAGCTCGTGTACTCATGCAGGTGAAGAGTACCGCCCATCGTTTGCTGTTTGCTAGCCCGCCTCTAGTTCTACGTGAGATGACCATCCAGGGCCCAAATACATCGAGTCCTACATAGGTAAAGGGGGGTTCTGTGTTAAGTCTGTCGACAGGTAGATCCGCCATCCTTTGGTCTTGGCTTTTGCCTCTCAGCATTCGGCACCTAACACATTTGTGGAGATTACTGGCCACGCACCTTTTCATGCCAACGACCCAAATGCCCGCCGCCCTAATGGCGCCTTCGGTGAAGTGTCGTCCCTGATGCATGACTTGTTCGTGGTAGTGGCGCACCAACAAAGTGGCGATGTGATGCCGGCCAGGGATGATAAGAGGGTTGCTTTCCTCCCTGCTCAGTTGGGACTTATTGAGGCGGCCTCCTACTCTCATGAGGCCGTCTTTGTCGATGAAGGGATTCAACTTCCAAAGTGGACTGTTTTCGTTAACACTCTTCTTTCCGCGAATGCATTTGATCTCTTCCGCATATGTTTCTCTTTGAACATGACTGAGAACAGTTTCCTTAGCCTTTGTAATTTCCTCTACGGTGCGCAGCTCTTTGCAGATGTGCCAGCCGTGGCAGCCGGTAGTTTTACCATCTGGTGTCTGGCGGAAGGAGGAGGCTATATGCCCGAGACGGGCTACTGTTCGCAGAAGGGCCGTCGACTTTGAGAAGCGTTGGAATCGATGTGATCCGAATGCGTTTTTGTGCGATACATTGGTGAGTACCACGGATACTTGTAGGGGCCTTATCTCCGTATCCTTTTCGGGATCCACGAGTTCAAAATCGTCAACTGGGGTTGGTAGCGTTTCCGCAGGCTGCGCAAGAAACATTGGTCCTGTGAGCCACGACGTATTCTGCAGTTGAGATGCGGGTACTGATCTGGTGGCGTGATCTGCGGGATTTTGCTCTGTGGGCACGTGGTGCCATTGTTCTGGTTGGGTTGACTTCCTGATTCTTTCTACACGGTTAGCTACGTATACGTAGAATCTCCTTTTCTTATTGTAGATGTATCCCAGTACCACCTTGCTATCTGTGTAGAGTTTGACGGCATCTGGTTTGCTGTCCATCTCATTCTCGATAAGCTCCTCCAGTTCTACTGCTAACACTGCACCACACAGCTCGAGTCTGGGTATAGTATGGTCAGGTTGTGGCGCCAGCTTAGCTTTGCCAAGGATGAACCTGATGTGGCAACTTCCATCCACGTCCGTGGTTTTTAGGTAGGCCACCGCTGCTATAGCTTTGGTGGAGGCATCTGAGAACACGCAAAGCTCTTTGCTGTGTGCGGCGGTGAGAGATATAGGTGAATAGGGGCGTGGGATTTGAAGTTGCTCGAGGGCCTTCAAGGAGTGTTTCCACGTTTCCCACTCTTTCCGTTTTTCTGGAGGTAGTGGGGTGTCCCATTCCTGTTTTTCGAAGGACATTTCTCTGAGGAGGGACTTCCCTTGTATAGTGACAGGAGCCACGAATCCTAGCGGGTCGTAGAGACTGTTAACGGTGGACAGGACTCCGCGACGTGTGAAGGGTTTTTCTTCGATGGCTACCTGGAACGTAAAGGTGTCTGTTTTAAGATTCCAGCTTATCCCCAGGCTCCGCTGTATGGGAGGCGTATCGGTCCCCAGATCCAAATTCTTTAGATTGTTTGCTTGATCATCTGCGTGGAACGCCTTCATCACTGTGGCACTGTTGGAAGCTATTTTGTGCAACCTTAGGTTGGCCTTCGCTAACATCTTTTGTGTCCTCTTGAGTAGATCTACGGCTTCTTCTTCGGTGGGAACTGATTTTAATCCGTCGTCCACATAGAAGTCTCTTTCGACGAAGCTCCTGGCGTCTTTTCCGAACTCTGCTTCTCCGTCTTGGGCCGTTCTTCTGAGGCCGTAGGCTGCCACTGCAGGTGATGGGCTGTTCCCGAAGACATGTACTTTCATGCGGTACTCCGTGATTTCTTTTTCTATGTCGTCATCTTGGTACCACAGGAATCTTAGGTAGTTACGGTTGTCTTCTCGCACAAGGAAGCAGTGGAACATCTGTTGAATGTCTGCGGTTACGGCGATAGGTTCCTTGCGGAAGCGGATCAGCACTCCCAGAAGACTGTTCGTCAGATCCGGCCCGGTGAGGAGAACATCGTTTAGGGAGACTCCCTGATGCTGAGCGCTGGAGTCGAATACCACTCGGATTTGGCCAGGTTTCTGGGGGTGGTAGACGCCAAATGACGGGAGGTACCAGCATTCTTTGCCTTCTTTCAGTGGGGGCGCCAACTCTGCATGGCCACTGTGGAAGATTTTTTGCATGAAGGCCACAAAGTGTTCCTTGGTCTCCGTTTTCCTTTGTAGGTTGCGGCGGAGCGAAGCGAGCCTAGACATGGCATGGTCTCTGTTGTTTGGGAGGCGTCTTCTTGGCGAGCGGAAAGGTAGTGGGGCCACCCAACTGCCCAATTCGTCCTTGAAGAGCTCCTTATCCATTAACCTCAAGAATTCTTTGTCTTCCATTGATGGCGCCTGTTTGTCGTCGTCCTTTGTTGTCTGGAACACTGTACTCCCTAGGTCATTGGGGTATTTTCTTGCCACAGGCGCATCTCCGTAGTTCCTTTTGGTCTCGAGCTTCTCGTGGACCTGAAAGTGGTTCGGACAAGGTTTGAAGTGGGATATACGACCGTTCTCCAACAAGTTCGTCTGTAGGGCGCCTACGTTGTCGGGTCCTCGTATCCTGTCTATGCATACTTCTCCAACTACCACCCATCCTAGATCGAGCCTTTGGGCGCTTGGGCCGTTGTGGTCCCCATTTCGCTGTTCGCGGATCTTGTGTGCTCTCATGATGTCTCTGCCAAGTAGCAGCAGGATCTGGGCATCTTCGTCTAGTGGTGGGATATGATCGGCAATGGTTTTTAGATGGGGATGGTGTCGCGCCACGTCTGGCGTGGGGATCTCAGTCCTATCTTCCGCCATGTGATTGCACTCGATGAGTGTGGGAAGGGGCATGCTCACTTTGCCGTCTATTGAGCATATGGTGTAGCCATTCACTCTTCTCCCTGTAGTCTCCATTCGCCCTGCGCACGTTCTGAGAGTGTAAGGAGAAGTACTGTCTTGTATGCCGAACATATCGAAGAATTCTGACCTGACCAGCGATCGGTTGCTCTGGTCGTCGATGATTGCATACATCCGTTTGGCTCTTTGGGGTTGTCCCTCTGGGTGCACTGCTACCAGACATATTTTAGAGCAAGATCTACCGTCGTCTCCTTCTCCGCATACTTCTGTGCATTTGGATGCTACTGACGTCGGGGGGGGTGTGTCTCCCACTTCTTCCTCCCCGCCCTGCTTTGTCGGAGGGTTAGGGGCTTTGCTTGCTTTGGGCTTCATAGCTTCCGGGTGTAGAGCGGCTATGTGCCTGTCGCTATCGCACTCTGTGCATTTCATAGCTTCTTTGCAGTCCTTGAATAAATGAGTTGTGGAAGCACAACATTTGAAACAGGCTCCCCATTCCCTGAGTAGGTTCTTTCGCTCCTCTATGGGTTTCATCCTGAATCCGAAGCACTTGTTAAGTGGATGCGGCTTTTTGTGGATAGGGCATTCTTTGTTAAGGTCCCTTGGTTTTTTGTCCCTGTCGGCCGTCTGGCTGGGACTCGCGTGGGTCGTAGGGGGCACGTCCGTCCTGTGGACCGAGATGGGTGTTCTGGAGTCCTTGCACCTTGCTGTTGACCTTTCGTTCTTCGGGTGGCTGGCGCTGGATGTGGTTTGCGCCCCTAAGACGAAGCTGGGGTCGTTTCTTGTCTTTGTCGCTTCGCAGATGAAGCTCACGAAGAATGAGAATGGGGGGAAGACAACCTGCTTCTCCCTTTTGTATTTGGAACCTTGTGAAAGCCACCTTTCTTGGAGGTTGAAGGGTAGCTTCTCCAGGATGGGTCTCACTCCACGAGCTGAATCTAGGGCGTTGAGACCTATTAAGGAATGGTCTTTCCTTGCGAACTCCAGTTCTTGCAGCAGGTCTCCAAGATCTCGTAACTTCGAGTAGTCTTTACTCGTGATCTTGGGGAAGCTCTCGATTCTTTTGAAGAGTGAATCCTCGACTGCTTCAGGGCTGCCATAGGTCTCTTCTAGCCTTTCCCACACTAGGTCCAGACCTACTTGGGGTTGATGTGCGTTTGCCGTCCGAAGTCTCTGCGCTTGCTCCCTGGATACGTTCCCCAAGAACTTAACTAACAGGTTGAGCTCTTCCCTTGCTGAGAAGTCCAAGCTGTCGATTGCGTCTTTGAACGTGAACTTCCACGTCCGGTAGTTCTCAGGGCGGTCGTCGAAGCTGATGAGTCCTGCGTGCACCAAGTCGCGCCGGATCATGTACTTGGCTATGTCTGTCAGACCTGAGACGTCGGCGCGTTTGCCCCGTTCTGAGGTAGTTGCTGGGACGGTCTGTGCGGTCGCCTCTTCCTTGGCGTGGACGCGTGATGGCTGCTGGCCAGTGTGAGGGGCTGTTTTCTCCCGCGTGGGTGTACCTGGATTACGAGCCTGTTGTGGTGCATCCGTGTGCGCTCTGGCGTGTGGATCACTGTTGCGGCTGTGGCTATCCCAGGCAGCGTGTGCCATTGACGGAGCAGCGTCTTCTCCTCGTGGACCTAGCGAGTCTTCGGTGTCTGTGGTGTCACTCCCTCCGTGTTGAGATGGTGCGCTGGTGTTTACACTGAAGAGGCTCCTTACGTAGTCTTCAGTGCGTTGGGCTGGATCCTCTGAGGCTATCCGTCTGTACGGTAGCTCCCCGCCGTCCTGTCTCGCAGCTGCTTCTAGGACTTCGGCTTGGGCTATGGCGGCAGCGGCGTCCTCTTCTTTGCTTAGAGCCTCTAGATCCGCGTCTAATTCGGCCTTTCTACGCGCATTGGCAGCGGCGGTGGTAGTAGCAGCGGCGGCGGCGGCGGCATTGGCGGCGGCGGCAGTAGCAGCGGCGGCGGCATTGGCAGCGGAGGCGGCCTGCTCCTCCTCTTCTATGCGCGCCTTTTCTGCCCTTACGGCTGCCTCTCTCCGACCATATTCGGCCCTGGCACGTGCGGCCTCTGCTGTCGCTCGCGCCTTGGTAGCACTCGCGCTTGCGCTAGACGCGTGAGATTGCACTGATCTTGCTGACCTTGATGAGTGTCTGGATGTGCTTGAGCGCTGCGATGCAGTTTCCAGCAAAAGGTCTTTTCTCTGGTCTTCGGCCTCAGTAATAGTGGTCTGCACGAAGCCGTCACGCTCCAGGTCAGTTGCCTCCTGCTGGTCGCGTTCGCTGAGGCTTTCCTCTGTGTTAATTCTTTTTAGGTAGGCGAGATATGTTTGTGACAGCATTTGGTAACGTTTGTGACTTGACCTCAATTGGGCTATAGCTTGCCTAATTTGTTTCTCCTGATCACTAGTGCTTGCAACGTTACATATTTCACGACCAGTGTCCTCCCAGGCCTTCTCTAACCTTTCGCGGTGTGCTTCAATGTCATTCTCATATTTTTCGCGGGCCTTTTGTGTCAGTGTGACTGTCCGTTTAGGCCTTGCGCCTGCCTGCGCCTGTTGCAGATGCGCAGCGGTCTCTGTGTCTGAGAGATCGCTTTCCTGCGTGATGTCTGGTGAGGCTCTGAGTTCTGCCATGCTGTAGGTGTGTGTAGGCCTTTGCCAGTGCGTGTGGCGTGCGGTCTTTTACCTTGTCAGCGATGGGCGTCTGTCTCAGATGATGCCGAGCGGTGTCCTGCAGCGTGCAGCGTTGGGGTAGCTGTGCTTACAGATGTCCGTTGGCTCCTCACTGTGGGGCTGAGCAGCGGGTGGACTCAGACAGAGAAAAAGGCAATTAGGTATTGTGAGAGAAGCACTGTTAGTTGCAAGGCTGTGTGCAGTTTGCTGTATAAAGCTTGCTGCCCTGTCTGGCAGAGTGAAGCTGCTGCTTGTCCTGGGGTGCAGAGACTATTCTGTATAGCATAAAGTCTTTGAGTAGTAGCTGCTGTGTGATTCCTTTGTGTAGTATTAGCAAAGTAAGGCTGCTCACTGTCTTTGCATAAAGCTGTGGTAGTTTGCTGTGTAGAGGCTTGTGGCTCTGTGTAGCAACGTGCTTGTGCAATGTGGTGAGAGACTGCTGTTTATTTATTTGCTACGTAAGCTGCTCGCTTGTATCTTTAGCATAAAGGCTGTGGGTAGCAGCTCCTCTGTGTGTATTTCCCAAGGCACACGGTCCTCTTTTTACTATTCTGAAGCCAGGGCACGTTGGTATGAATGGCTCCCGATAGCATTAACACAGTTCCCTTTTAAATCACTCCAAGTCCTGTAATATTTCCTCCACTTTATTGGGAAAAGGTAGTAGGGTACAGATACTTGTGGATGGTGTGTAGTGGTGATTATTAGTTAGAAACCGGTAAAAAGAGATGGCCTCACCAAGGGTTATAAACAGAGAAAGGTTCTTTACTCACTGTCTCCAGGGTTGAAAAGGAAGTGAGGTGCGGTGTGGGCAAAGGAAAAGTCTAGGGGCAGACCATGTCTGAACAAACAGGAGGGGGGGCAGACTAGCCCATTCTGGTGAGGATCTCAGAGACTGCTGTAGCAGCTCACTGATGTCATGCTCGCAGGCAAGGAGTGCAACATTGTTGCAAGCCACGCAGGCACAGTATGTGTCTGCAGACTCCATGCAGCTGGGAATAAACTCTGACAGGCAGAAACTGCAAAGGAGAGAGGGGGGTGAGTCAGAAATGTGGCTCTTGTTCCATAACACAAATCATCCAGGAAGTCACAAAGAACCCAAAAGTAACATCCAAGGATCTGCAGGCAACTCTTACCTTGGATAATGTGAATGTTCATGACTCAACTATCAGAAAAAGACTGAACGAGAATGGTGATCATGGAAGGACAGGCAGTAGGAAATCACTGCTCTCTAAAAAGAACATTGCTGCCCATCTGAATTTGACAAAAAGCACATAGATGATCCACGAGACTTCTGGAACAATGTTCTCTGGACAGACGAAATAAAGGTTGAACATTTTGGTCTGTCTTCCATGCCCCGGCTCTCGCGCTCTCCCCCCCCCCCCCCCCCCCACCTTGTATCCGCGTCAAATGATGCTGCGGGGCCATGTGACATCACATGACCCATGGTGTCATTTGACACATGTGACATCATGTCACCTAGGCCCGCAGCGTAATTTGACGCCGCGTTGCCAATGGCGACGCATCACACAGCCGGCTGAATCCCGGTAAATTGAGTGTTGCAGAGGCCTCACGCGATCCCCTGGCATTTAATTTAAATGCTTTGGGGAAGAGCCTGTGCCCACCCCCCATGTCTTAGGCTGTGTATACCTAAGAAAATCAACAACTTGCATTAGATTCCGAAACCTTATGGCTGAAAATCTGTATGTATCGTGCCACCAAACAACTGAGGAGTGTGACCTTAAATACTGAAAATAAAAATATGGATGAATACGTGTGGAAGCACAAAACATCACGTGAATCACTGTCGACCTAATAGGCCCTAATGTACCTGATCTACCCTGTATATAAGAGGATATGGCTTTTGTTAGATAAACTACAGAGTACTTACCCATACACTGAGGATAATTATGCTGTATATTTGACCTGAAAGAAAAAGGAAAACACTTCAGACAAATATGTCTCATTATATGGAATCTAAAAGAGCAATTTACAATAATGTTGCTCAACATTAGCTATGTCCTATTGACCTAGTCTGATCCCTATACAGAAGTTGCAACAATTGTTGCACCACAGAAAAATCAATAATAGAATGAAATGACAGAATACATTCTATGGACACTTGTTAAAACTTGAGCAGCAAAATAGCAATACAGCTCACTACAAATCATGCGCTACGTTTATCTGTGTATATTGGTTCTAATATTCAGTTAAGTTTTGGGGAAACTAAATGTAACGGTTTCACGGGCCCCCACACAATCTCACATTGGCCCCTGTGATCTACTGGCCCCATTACATGTCTGTGTGATGTGTGGTGCACCTGCTGGCAACAGAATTCCTGAGTCTCCCGCTTGGTTGGTATGGGGAATATCACCATGACAGGCGTCTGAGGTAGTGTGCTTAGAGTCCGACTCACATTCGATTACAGCCGGGATGGTGTCTTCTCCGCCTGCGGCGCTGGAAGTCACCACGGCCGTGGGACTCGTCCGCTCCGGTTGTCTCCGTACAGGTGATCTCGAGACTCAGCTCCGCTGCTTCGCAGGTAAGGCGTGGTTCTTTTACAGCACCGCTGTAGTGGTCCGCCGGTAGGTGCATCACCACGGACGTCGCGCTGGCCTGTCCTTCGTCCCAAGATGCAGACTCCGACTCAGGTAGTGGCACTCCCGCAGGGGACCGCCAGCGAGGCTCCAGGTTCTCGCTGCGGTTGCAGGCCCCAGTGTCCTTCTGCTCCGTAGCTATCATCAATAGTGATCCCCATTCTCTGGGATCAGGTTGCTCTGTTTTGACTTGTTGAGAGGTGTCAACCGTCAGCTTGGCTGTCTCCGCCTTCCTCCACGGTCTGCCCTGGCACAAAGGGCTGTACGGCCCACAGATAGTAGATGCCACATTGGGGACACCTCGCCGGGGTACTGGCTTCTCCACCCGGCAATCGGCACTGCATGCACAGGCATCGTATGGTCTCAGTATCACTGGCCTTTATCACCAGGAAGCCTCCTGGCAACGAGTAGGGTTGGGCTGAAATGTCCATTTCTTTCTCACTGGTAGTACTGGTTACAGGGGACACTTTGCACAGTGGTCTTGCCTGTTCACCAGCTCCTCGCAACTGAAGGGCAGGGGTCGTTCCTTTAACTCCTCCCTCAGCTAGCTCCATTCTCATTTGACAAGGGTAGAGACCCCTCCCCCTGGTGGATATTAGGGGAGGGTCCCATAGATTCACTGGGTGACCCAGCACTGGCTCTGAGCCTGTTACAGTCCAGGAGGGCGCGGCCACAGCTTTCGCGCCACTACCCCTAGCAGGGTGGGGTTCTTTACTTGGCGCCAATCCCGGCCAACTTCTTGCAATCTTTGCATTTGCAGAATTCTCTGCACTCGGCCCACGAGGGAAGCGGGAACCGCCATCTTGGTTTACACGGCCATTCACTATAGCAACTGAGGTAGATTTTTGTCTTGGGATCACCGTCTGGCAATTAGGCTCTCCATCTACACCGCACATAACCACAATGTCCTCAACACTGTCCTCCAGAGTAGCACCCCGGGATCCTAGGCAGGACAAAACGGCGCGGCCACAGCCTTGGCGCCGCTCCATAACATACTTGCAAAAGTCCCTTCTGCAACTCGCTCCTCAGTGGTATACACACCACGTGCGCTCTCTCCGTCTGGCACTGGCCGCCATCTTTGATTCTCCGCACCGCGCGGAACTTCACCTCTTGCGGTCGCCATCTTTACTTTGAAATTTCTATTATCACACATGGTGCTCCTCTCTGCGGGGCAGCTGCCATTTCGATGCAATAAAGAATGCCAGTGCACCACCTACATGTATCTAATATACGTCTGACTCCTGTTGCACTACCTCAGGCTAGGCTCACTCAGTGTATGCTGTGTCCACCTTCCTCCAGTGTGTGCTCTGCGGTAAGTGTCCTGGTTACTGACTAGAGTACTCTGGCTTCTCCCATGCAGTACTAGCGCGTCAACCCCTGTTGACTACCTCTAGTGCAGATCCTCTCCAGAATTCCTGACCCGAGTTATCCAGGCTATCCCTTCAGGCATCCTACAACTAGCCGCCTCATGGTGACTAGGACAGCTGTAGCCCTGTCTCCAGATCCACTTACTCCTCTCAGGATCCTAGGTCGTCCTAGACAAGTATATTACCATACTCTGATTACCCCTAGGCTCCGTCCCCATACACAGCACTGACTGGCAGCATACACTCTCCCTGTTTCCTAGTGTGTCCAGCAAAAGCCTGTCCTGTTGATACAGCATCTCAGCAGCGCCTCCAAAAATGTAACGGTTTTGCGGGCCCCCACCCAATCTCACATTGGCCCCTGTGATCTACTGGCCCCATTACATGTCTGTGTGATGTGTGGTGCACCTGCGGGCAACAGAATTCCTGAGTTTCCCGCTTGGTTGGTATGGGGAATATCACCATGACAGGCGTCTGAGGTAGTGTGCTTAGAGTCCTACTCACATACGGTTACAGCGCCTCCACCCCATCAGGATCTCTGCGGCGGCAGGGGAAGTATCTGATGGGGAACTCCTCTCAGGTGCATCCTTCTTTGGAATAACTTCACTCTCACACAGAAGGGATTTTTGGAACCAGGGCATCTTTAATGACATCTTCAGGGACAGACTGCCCCTCATAGCGGTCGGGCTTAGCCGCTCATCTTGTTGAGGTGCCCCCCTTCAGAAGGTTCCTCCGCTCTTAATAGAGTTGGTCCACCTCTCCCCTAAGGGAGATCACCATCTGTGCCAGGTCCCTGGTCACAGTGTGTAGTTAGCTTGCACTTGACTCTGGCAGCTTTGAACTGCTGCAGACACTCCTTGTACTAGACTAGACTTAACTGAACAGACAGACTAACTTTAGGCAGTGCTATGTGTTATATAGACTCCAGAAACAGACTCACCTCTCTGTCACTAACAGTGGACACAATGCATGTTGTCACTTCCTTTGTTACATATGACACCTCACCAGGGTGTGAGGGCAAACCTCCATGATTGTTGCTGGCAACCCTGCATACTTACCAGGCTTACTGCCAGCATGAGAAAGAGATGTACACCATTTTTACACATGGCTACATAAACATAAGGGCATAAGATGGTATATTATTACTATGAGATTACTGTGTCTAACAGCTAAGTTCAGAATAAATATTTGAATCCTCTATATGAACTACGCCCTCGGACACAGTCTGAGTTTTACATTACCTACAGAGATGAATTGCCATCAAGCAATCTCTTCAATATCTAACTTAATATACTGTGACAAATCAGTATAGTACAGAATCGTTTGTAAGAACAGTGACAAACACTCAGTATAGGTACCAGCATACATAGGGTTAATCAATAAGTCAATAGACTACACATTATAGCGATATATCAAAGATCGCAATAGAAATCTCACTTATTTAATAGACTTTTTAAACATACAGAAGGGTTATTCCCTTATTTTTAAAGGGTTGTCCCCGTACAGTTGCTCTGCTGCACAACTATTACAGAACATAGTAGGGATTAGATATCCTACCTACGTAACGTAATAAAGCGGCCGTCAGGTTGCTATAACAACCAAAATGCATAAATACGCGGAGATCACGGGGACCCGCCTTCCCCCGTAGTTCTAATTGAACGAAACGCACCGGGTACTGATGTTGCAACAGATACGTCACTGAGCGCGACTGAGACGCAGATCTCAGTCTTGTTACTATACACGCAGTGTTTTCTCACTTCAGTATTGGGAGAGTTCAGTAAGCTAACAGATGTGGACCCGCAGAGGTGACCACTAGTTACAGAAAGAACAAATCACTATTTTGTGTGAGTTACATCTTCACACTATTAATTTTAGGAGGTCTTGGTAGCATTATTTAACTCCATATGAGTGGTTTGTTTCACTTTTATACCTATCGTTGTTGTATCACGCACAGCTATTCCGGACAGCGCACTATGACGTGGTACCCCCGATGGTAGCCACAAGCCTCAGATCATCATGGGATCCAGTCTGTTGCAATAGCAATTTATCACACTCCACTTCATTTAGGAATTATAATCAGCATGATTATTTATGCTTATAGCACATTCACCCCAGCACTATGTCTATTTCATTTTTTTTTTCTATTCTGATGTGGACCCTTGGAGGTTTACACCTGCCTTCAATACACAAGCTCACTTAACTAGACAGCCAGATCTCCCTGTTATATGAACAAGAATGTATACAACACGTGGTGCTATCTTGTTCTATCAAGTGTTGTGCTTATGATCTGTATACACACACACACAGACATTTACTGATGTCATTGGCATAACAGCGTTTCATGCTGTTCTCCCCTAAACTACATCAGCTTTACTGCCATTTTTCTACGCTTAAGAGGTTTTACCAATATGTTTTCTTTTTGATACCAATTAAAGTTGATTTATTTTACTCTCAGTGGAGGTTGAGTGCATCCTATAGGGATTCCTTTCGTCTTTCGTGCCCAATTCAATGTGTCCCTGATAGCACCCCTCTAGTACGCAAATTATATAGAGCTGAGCAGGGACCCATTTTTCTGTTTGCAAAATCCTAAGAGGTTCACAAACTTTTTCTCGCCACCGTATGTACCAAGTCTGCTTGACGCCAATCTTGTGGTACTGAGCCTGTGGAAATAGTCCTTGAATATTAAATGTAATGGTTTGGATATTACTGAGCTTAACTCCTTAAGAATTCTTGGATATATGCATCGGGGCCAGGTGCCTTTATTTACTTTAATTTTATCAAGCTGCCTGTGAACTTATTCTTCATTTAACCAATCGATTAACTGGCAGTCCGCCACTGCCACGCTACCTTCCATAGACTACCAGGGAAGAGTCCCTCACGTGTGCGGGCACGTCTCGATGCCGGCACCCTGAGCACGACCTAAGAGTGAGACGCAGGGGAGAGATATACATGCGAGAGGGGTGAGTGAGGAAGAGGGAGTGAGACAGAGGGGAGAGAAATACATGGGAAGAGGGTGGGAAATAGAGGGGCTCGTGAGGTGTTATATGAGGGGGGCAGGGGCGCGGGGGGGGGGCGGACGTAACTCTAGTTCTGGGCCCAGGGAAATCTGTCTGCGGCCCTGACCCTGGCAATATCCATGGCCATTCAGTCCTTTTTGTGTCCTATATCTGAGCTCCATCCCATGAGACTGATCCACACTCGCTGAATTTGGATATGCACTAATAGGTGACTGAGTGCTTCCCATTGGGGCCTTTCTCCACAATTGTGGAGATTACTCTATGGCTCCCATGTTTTCCTAGTCTTTATCTTCACCTACTGCACCTACTTATTAAACCTACTGAGATTGAGCGAATATCACCTTCTGTTGTTTATTGACTGACACCGTATTCACAGTATTTCTAAAGCAGTCATTACAGTTATTGGGTAAACTGGTTATGCACAGACTAGGGAGGGGTTTCCTTTTCTCTCGCTGCTTCTGTTTGTGTGTTGAACAAGTTTGTGCAGGAAAAGACCTCTCTCCTCACCTTTTATTGGCTCCAACAGGAACAGGGTGGGCTAGATGTTGTAGATGCTGGGTAACTCCCTCCCCATTCAGAGGCACTGATTAAAAATACATTTCTTAAATTGATAAAAGCAGAAATTGCCCCCAACTAACACTCCAGTCCCCAAGATACATACCTAAACCTCCTACTTTTTAAAAGGGATTTAAATGACCGTCCAAACGACAGCATCAAATGATGATGTTGCGGATTTCTATTGGCCCGATATGTAGTGGCCATTTTGTTTCCCCGGGAGGGAGATATAAAGCCGGTAGCTTCACCGTCAAGTATCTCGGTAACCAGAAGATCCCCACCCCCCAGTTCCCATAGAAAATGTAGGGGGGATTGCTGCTTTAATTTATATAATTTGGACAATTACATGAAGTACTTCTCAAATTGTTGCCTCTTTCTATAAACAGGAAGACATTTTTGTTCAGAAGGTGAATTCTCTTCCAGGGATGCGTCCTAGAACAGAACAGATTTTCGGGTGAAATTTGGATTTATTGTCTTGTTGCAAAACATGACCATTATTTCCACTTTTTATTGTGGGGTCTCCCAGCACGTTTGTGGTTTCGACAAATACATTAAATATTTAAATAATTTCTTGCGCATCACTATTGTGATTTTCTACACATTGGTCCTGAGCATCGCTCCCTCTGTTTCAGGAGGAGTGTGTGTAGATTGAACCCCGGGTAATACTCGGGCACGGGAGATTAGCAGTGTCAGTCCTTCCAGCTGAAGCAGCTGAGGTTACAGAGTAAATGGAGTATAAACAGTACATTTGCCAAACTCGGAGGAGGTCAGAGCAGACTTTGTATCCGTCAGCAAATCCACATTGTGCAACTTCCTCTTCAAACTGGCGGCGGTGTTAACCCCTCTCCTGCCAGAGGGAATTGCAATGTGTAGTATAGGTATATATTTATCTGTATGTTCAATATATATTATATTGCTCTGCATGTTATAGATATACCTTGCCCTGCGTTGTTGTTGTTGTTGTTGTTGTTGTTGTTGTGTGTGTGTGGTTGGGTCCACCTTGCAGCGCCGGCCAGCCCGGCCCCCTGCCGCCACGGGCCCGTGTCACCTGTCCAGCTCTCCTCCCCCCCCCCCCCCCTGTCGGCAGGCGGCAGCCCTGTCCGAGATTCTTTGTGGAAATTAAGAAATGTAAAACATACAGGACACCTACAAGCTCATATTGAACACCCAAAATACCCACAACATATATATGTGTATAAGTGTCACAGAGGAGTGCTACTGAGCATGGCAATATATATTTAACAACAGAGACAGAACATGAAACACAGACAGAGCTCAGTGCACATCCAATGACACCTATACACGGTACAGTGCCTATATATATATATCTATATCTATATAATATATATATATATATATATATATATATATATATATCTCTTTTGAATAAAATAGTCTTTTAGTTTAACTCTTTGGCCAAAGTGTTGTAAGCCCCTGAGCCACTGCACGGCAGACCACATCTCAAGGGTACCTAACACTAATATAAATTCTTAATAACCTGTACATTACCAGGAAGAATGATTTATAATAAATCTGTCAAAATTAGTTGCATAGTTCTAAGTCTGATTGAAGCTCATATTAACCTGTACATTACCAGGAAAAGCACTCTGTATTAGAGTTGTCGCAATCAACCTGTAAGCAAGTTCCCCTGAGAGTGGGAAATTGAATGGACTGAGCTTTTAACCATTTAAAAATGGGAGGGGTGAGCTTAAAACTGGCCAAAGAGTTAAACTAAAAGACCATTTTATTCAAAAGATATATATATATATATATGCATTCCCAGTAAAATCAACCCCACACTGATGAGACCCATCAAGGTCGAAACAGCTGTCTGTGGGTGGTTTTCTGGGTATGCACCTTAACCCTGGCTGTGCTCAAAGCTGTGACCATGCAGCAAGCTTAAGCCTATAGGGAACCATGTTAAAAATGGTTATTGAGGCAAAAAGTGACACTGTGTGCTCATTTGCATGTCATTTCCCAGAATCCCTTGCTGCAGTGGAAGTGCTGTATGCTGGGTGATAATGGGGAAAGGCGGGGTTGCAGACCTGCCTAAGACATGCAGATGAGCATACAGCTATATTTGCATATATATATATATATATATATATATATATATATATATATATATTTATTTAGGCACTGTACCGTGTATAGTTGTCATTGGATGTGCACTGAGCTCTGTCTGTGTTTCATGTTCTGTCTCTGGTTTTAAATGGAAATTAAGAAAGCATCATGGCAACACACAGTACCTCAATCAGACAAGCAGGGGGAAGGGGCTGGAGTGTCTCTTATCCTCATGCTGTTAACCCCTTCTACGCTGGCTTGGTGGACAGGGGCAGTGAAGGCATATTGGGGCGCCTCTCTTCTTCGGGAGACTCCTTTAGGGCAACTCGGGTGTTACCGTATGTCTCAGAGATTCTTTGTGGAAATGAAAAAAGCAGCATAGAAGGTGAAAGGGTGAAAAAAAATGGCGTGGTTCAGATAAAAACGTATTGGTGAACTCCATAAAATCCGAGGGAGCTGAAACCTGCTCGCACCGCGTGAGCTCCTTGGGGAAGGGACGCTGCTGTCTTAACATTTATATGTGCGCTTTTGTCAGACAATATTATTATTCTCCCTCCCACATTGTACTGCGATGCGGAATATGCTGGCGCCATACAAATAAAAGATCATATTAATTATAATAATACCACTGCACCCCCCCCCCCCCCCCTCAGAATATAAATATTACAGGTGCAGTAATAAAGTGGTCACATGTTTAAGGGGTTAACTCCAGGAGGTTTAATAAAATCTGACACATGACATGGTTACATTGTTACTTAGTAGATGAGGTTGAAAGAAGTTCAACCTATGCTAAATTTAGACAACAGATACTTTATCCTATATCTATACTTACAGTATATTGATCCAGAGGAAGGCAAACAAAAAACCCCAGTGAAATATCATCTAAAGGTATCTCATAAGGGGAAAAATAAATTCCTTCCTGACTCCAAATAATGGCAATCAGATTACTTCCTGATCAACATCCTTCCCATGTTTACTTATTTGGTATATCCCTGTATACCTTTCCTTTTGTAAAAAAAAGTCCAATCTTTTTTTGAACAAATCTATTGTATCTGCCATCACAGTCTCCATTGGTAATGAATTCCACATTCTAACTGCCCTTACGGTAAGGAACCTTAGTTGCTGGTGAAATCTCCTTTCCTCCAACCTTAAGGGATGACCCCGTGTCCTTTGTACTGACCTTCGGATGAATAGTTCTTTTGAAAGCTCCTTGTACTCTCCCCGAATATATTTGTATATAGTTATTATATCCCCTCTTAGACGCCTCTTTTCTAATGGAAACAAATCTAAATTAGCTAGCCTCTCCTCATAAATCAGGTTATCTATCTCCTTTATTAATTTAGTAGTTTTGCACCTTTTCTAGTTCCATAATGTATTTTTTTATGAAGTGGTGCCCAAAACTGTACTCCCATATTCAAGGTGTGGTCTTACAAATGTTTTATAGAGGGACATAATTATGCTTCCTTCCCTTCCATCCATTCCCCATTTAATGCAAGATAAAATCTTATTATGAAATATTAGCTGATGCGGAGACTTGGAAGCGTTTGTTTTCCTCTGGTTGCTCCCTCCTGTGTGATATCACTATGTGCTGAACAGGCGTTTGTGCAGGCAAAGCCCCCTCCCCCTCCTTATTTTAATTGGCTCTAACAGGGCAGGATGGGCTAGAGCAGGGGAGCGCAATTTTATCTGCTGCGCTCCCCTTGCTCTCGCGCCCCCCTCACCTTGCTCGGCGGCGTCAAATGTCACTTGAATCCCGGTAAGTTAGTTGCAGAGGCCTCACGCGATCCCCCGGCATTAAATTTAAGTGCCTGGAGGAAGAGCGGGAGACCTCTGCAACCGCCCGTGCCCCCTCCCCCCCCCCAGAAAAATCTCCCGCCCCTAATAAACACTTCATTGACAAGCGTAACAAACCGCCCCCCCCCCCCACCCCCCTCCTTTTGGAGGCCCCGATGAATAGAAAATTATTACGTTCAAAAGAAACCTAAACAGTCAAATGTTTGCTTAAAGTCTGATCACATTAGTTCTAGGCATATTAATAATCTAAATTAAACCTTTCAGTGTCAAAGGGTTAACAGTTCAACTTTTATACAATTAATATTATGTTGCATATTCCTTATGTGTTTGGCATTTAAAAAAATATATATGTTTATACCATTCTTTATCATTTGATTTGTTTTTTACGTGTAAACATTTTTTTTTGGGGGGGGGGGGGGAAGATTGCTAGTTACCATGGATTGCACCTTGAAATACTGTTAGAACAAGGATACTGTTTAGGGGGAAAAATGGGAGTTGGGTCAACAGTCGCTAGTGACTTTTTGGATATCTATAGTGCATATAGAATCACACGGTTCTAATTTATAATACTGTACATGTTCATTTTTATGCAACAGAGATGCTGTGTAATAAGTACCTGTTCTTTACTCTGCAGACCACGGTCAGCTGGGAAGATGGCAAACTCGTGTGCGTACAGAAGGGGGAGAAGGAGGGCCGTGGCTGGACGCAGTGGGTGGAGGGAGATGAGTTGCACCTGGTACGACTCTACACCCCGTTATGTTGTCACCAAATTTCTTAACGCCTTGGGCACTGGAGGCGCGGTCAAACAGACAGTGAATTTGTTGCTAGCCCTTTTAGGACTGAATGGGTTAACCGAGGCTGTCGTGTTTCACAACCTGCGGGAGTTGTACAGTATAGTGGTGCAGAGTATATCAGGTTCTACTCCTTGCTAAAGAATGTGGAACTTAACCCTTTCACTGGGGCCCCATCAACCTGACATGCAGGGATTCACTTCCCACTGTATGTATGTATGTACTGTATATAGCGCCATCCATGTGCATAGCACTTCACAGCAGTGACATAATAATATTACATAATGGGAACAAGTGCTTTAAGACATTAAAAGTAACAGAAGGGTCCATCCCTACATTGTGGATTTCCCTAATCACTCGGGGGCACTAGGGGTAAAATCTGTAATTACCAGAAGGCTAAATTATTATTTTGGGGGTGTAGCCCTTTTTCTGAACCCTCCCAAAGGAACTACTGGTCACTGTACAACACCTGCGGCTCCAGGAGATCTGAGCCTCCGCTAGCTGGGAGCCTGAGGTAACACTTATCCACTTACTTAGCGTAGCGCCTCCACTCACCCAGGATCCCCGTGATGTGAGATTCCCCTGGGCACGAAACATACAACACCTTATGATTGTAACTGGTTTTACTATAAATAATGCACGGTAGCAATAACACAACATGTACACTTATACTCTAACGGTATAACCTTAACGTGTAACCTTAGTGGCTCGGCCACTCTCATCAGGAGCAACGCCTCCGTCCCCTCACCGCGTGCCCCACACACCGTGTCCATATATATATTAATGTGATGGTATAGGCTCAGTTCTTTAACCACTCGCTCAGTGTTCCTAAAGAGTTTAGCTTAGGGCGGGATCAGCGCCTGTTGACCGGTGTTGATGCACTTGTTGTTATAGTACCTGCCGGTCACGGCGGTGACCGGTACCTCTTCGCAAAGGGTCAGATGAATCAGCGGTCTGTCTCCTGGATCTCAATGTCCAGCCGTCTGGTCCCAGACGACTCGCCAGCAGACCTGCTCCGCACGCTTGTCCCTTTGTCCCTAGCTGTCTACACAGTAAGGGGTGATGCTCGCTACTACTATAGGCCGTCCCTGCAGCACAGCAACTTTTGGTGTCTTCAGGGAACACTCCTAGTGGTCTACAGGGTAGCCTGTCCTATGCAGATGGGTCACTGACCCCCTGCACCCACACTACCTCTTCCTTCACCTCCCGGATCCCCTCTGACTAACTCAACCTAACCTCTGCAGCAAACGCACTGCATTCACACTGAACCTGCAGCAACCCAGTGCACTCAACCTGGTACCTGCAGCTACACTGCACACACACACTGTGCCTACTTGTCAGCGCTCACAGCACTACCAGCCGTGACACTGACAAGACTGCACACTCACACAGGCAGGGTCCCTAACCTAGGGGCCGTCCCTCAGTACCTACCCACTACCCTGGTGGGGATTGGGGCCTGCCTGGGATCTGGGGAACCTTACCTGGTGCAGGAGCCACTTACTCCTTACACCCTTCCTTCCCCTTCCTGCTCCCAGCTCCAACTGCCAAATGTGGTCCCCGCAACATTGTAGCCTTCCTCCACAGGAGAAGCTGCAAAACCCTATTTGCTGGCTGGCTGCACGTGATGTGGTTGAAAGGGCAATCCCTAGAGGCTGCTGGGAATTGTAGTCCACTCAGGACCTCTTTAGCATTGGGACCGCATGCGCTACCTTTACTGCGCCTGCGCGACCAATGCGCACGCTCGCGCAACCTGTCATGGCGGCCCCCGCTAGCCGGGTACGCCGCAGAGACTCCGGGGACTCGGAGCACTCCCTGCTCCAGCCCCCACCTTTGCGTTGTATCGGCGGGTCCGTCGCTGCCTCCGGCGGCACCCGCGATCGCTCGGCACGCTACAGAGGGGGTCTCTGGAGGCAAAATAAGACCGGGGCTACAGGGGTATATGTCCTATTCAGCATCGTTTTATAGCGCAGCCTCTCACTATGCAACGCTGACCCTGTAAAAGCCGCTCCTGGTCTAGTATAGAAACTGGAATGCATTGTAAGGGTTAAAACGTTCATCATTAGGGCTTTTCATGGTAACCCTGCATCATGTCACTCGTCTTCCCAGCAATGAGCGTTCCCAGCGTTTCCTGTATCTTTGCTTCAAACACTTTGCCAAACACAGACTTTATTCTTTGTGCCCTGCCAGTAAAGGACACTTCTCCTCTCCCAGGCTCCCTAACCCCTCCCGTGTTTTGTGTCCTTTCTGTGATATTTGAAATTCTGCAGTTTGCAGGGAATTCGGAAAAAAAGAATAACAGAAGTGGGGGAAATAATGCATATTGTATTGTATTGTATTGTATGTCTTTATTTATATAGCGCCATTAATGTACATAGCACTTCACAGTATTAATACACGGGGTAATCAAATAAATAACAGATAATATAAATAACAGGTCATGGGAATAAGTGCTTCAGACATAAAAGTAACATTAAGGAAGAGGAGTCCCTGCTTCGAGGAGCTTACAGTCTAATTGGTAGGTAGGGAGAACGTACAGAGACAGTAGGAGGGCTTTCTAGTAAGTGCGTCTGCAGTTGGCCAAGCTTTATGTATCATGTGTCTAGTATTATCCACAGTGCTATGCATATGCTTCTTTAAGCAAGTGTGTCTTAAGGTGGGACTTAAAGGTGGATAGAGAGGGTGCTAGTCGGGTATTGAGGGGAAGGGCATTCCAGAGGTGTGGGGCAGTCAGCGAAAAAGGTTTAATGCGGGAGAGGGCTTTAGATACAAAGGGGGTAGAGAGAAGACATCCTTGAGCAGAACGCAATAATCGGGTTGGTGCATAGCGAGAAATTAGGGCTGAGATGTAAAGAGGGGCAGAAGAGTGTAAAGCATATGGGGTCTTCTGTCACCTCAACCAAAACACTGCTTCCTTATAAAGCCTGACCCTTCCTCTGACTAAACTGACATGTTTATTAATACATTAATTGTTGGTAGGGTGATCATATTTTTCCAGGGACAAATTTTGCGCTTGCACGAACAGAAAGCACCCCATTGCGCACTAGCGGCCAGCAAGTGCTCATCGCGCTTGCGCTAACGGCCACAAACCGTGACATTTAAAAGAAAAGTTGGGACCCAGGACAAAGACCAAAAAACGGGACTGTCCTGGTTAAACCGGGACATCTGGTCACCCTAAATGTGGGCAATTGACCCTACTTAAAAATATCAACTGTGTTAGTTTTTTTTTTTTTTTTTTAACATTTTTAAAATGTTCTTGCAGTTTGCAGGGTTCTTTCGCTCTTTTCCCAATCTCTTTTCAGATAAGACTGTTTGTCTCTCCCCCCTTGTCGTCAGCCCTGCCCAAGACACACACAGCTCCCCCAAAACACACACCTCCCCCAAAACACACACCTCGCCCCCTGCCCCCGCCCCATAGACACACAGCTCCCCCCCAAGAAAAAATACACACTTTACCTTTGAGGGGGGGGGGGGAGAGGGGGTCTGGGAAGCCTTCGAGTCCCGTGCTGCTCCCGCTGGTGGGCCCATGTCCAATGCTATCGGAGGTGGAGGTGGAAGCTGGGCTGCAGCGGACTAAAACGTCTCATCCTGTATGTTCCGGTTTTAAAATTGCGGACCGGCAATGTCAAAACCGGTACATATGAGATGTTTTACTCACCCCTTCGGTACACCGGGAAAAGCACTGAAAAACCGGTACTATCCCGGTCAAACCAGTACATATGGTCACCTTAACACTGATGGGTATTGTATCTTCTCTGCTCGGGGTAGGGTTTTTACTCTCCATAACCAGATTATGTCCAGATTAACATTTAATCCTCTTTGAACATTAATTCACTTGTGATTGTATCTGATTCCTCTCCTCTCTGCTTTCTCCCCCCAGGAGATGCGGGTAGGGGATGCTGTCTGTAAACAGGTTTTTAAGAAGGTCCGTCAGTGATGCGGAGTCTGCTGGTTCAGAACAAGCCGCCAACCCTCCCCCACCCCGGACGTTAGGAAATCCCATTAAATCCCGGTCTCCTTCATATTGCTGTATTAATGTTTATGTTATAGGGTCAAGTTGCGGTGTTTTTCTTTGTTGTTTTTTTTTTTTTTAATGTGACTGCTTAGGTACTTTAATAAAACACTAACCTGTCCCACAAGGCTCGTTGTGTCCTGAATTCTGTCTGACGCAGATAGGTAGGTGTTACAAATCCATAATAATGGAATCCCCTACCACCACAATCTTTTTTGATCTCTGAGTATCCCGAGTCCCCTCTGTGCTGGAGGAAATATTCCCCTGGCTGCTAGAGGAATATGTTTTTTACATTTTATTTTCAAAATGACTTTTGCTTCAATTTGAACTAATATTAATAGACACATAGCAAGCTACAATATGTCTGTTGAATGGCCCATCTTTGCATGTGTATGTGTATTAGTATAATAAATATATATATATATATATATATATGTGTATATATGTGTATATATATATATATATTTTTTTTTTTAATGTCATTGTTTTTAACACAAAGGGGCTATACTGGTGTGTGATAGGGTGTTGGAATGAGATCAGAGGTTGGGGAAGGGGGTGTTATACTGATAGGTATAAAGTCCTAACTGTCTGCTCTTTCTTTATCAGCAGCAGAACATTGCCAGACAGATTACTATACAGTATTACACACAGCACAGTGTGTTTTATTGGAGTGTGAAAGGTACAATGTCCTCATGAACAGAGTGACAGGTACTGCTGACACCTTAATGATATGTACAGTGGTAAAGTCCAACTGATCCTGCTGCAAGTCTCAGACAAGATCAGTAACATATACCCAAACACAGCTCTACCCGCACACACAGATCAGTTTCTTATAGCCCACACACAGATCAGTATCATATACCTACACACAGTTATACACACCACACACACACAGATCAGTATCTCATACCCACACACACACACACAAATCAGTATCTTATACTCACACACAGATCAGTATCTTAGACCCCCACCCCCCCCCCCCCCCACACACACACACACACACACACACACACACATATCAGTATCTTATACCCACACACACAGATCAGTATCTTATAAACACACACACACAGATCAGTATCTTATACCCACACACACTGATCAGTATCTCATACCCACACACACACAGATCAGTATTGTATACCCACACACACACATCAGTATCTCATACACACAGATCAGTATCTCATACCCTCACACACACAGATCAGTATATTATACCCACACACACACAGATCAGTATATTATACCCACACACACAGAGATCAGTATATTATACCCACACACACACAGATCAGTATCTTATACCCACACACACACAGATCAGTATCTTATACCCACACACACACAGATCAGTATCTTATACCCACACACAGATCAGTATCTCATACCCACACAAAGATCAGTATCTTATAACCACACACACAGATCAGTATCTCATACCCACACACACAGATCAGTATCTTATACCAACACACACATCAGTATCTTATACCCACACACAGATCAGTATCTTATACCCACACACAGATCAGTATCTTATACCCACACACAGATCAGTATGTTATACACACACTCTTGTACCCCCACACACAGATCAGTATGTTATACACACACTCTTGTACCCCCACACACAGTATGTTATACACACACACACACAGATCAGTATCTCATACCCACACACAGATCAGTATCTTATACCAACACACACACAGATCAGTATCTTATACTCACACACACACACAGATCAGTATCTTATACTCACACACACACAGATCAGTTTCTCGTACCCACACACACACACACACGCACAGATCAGCATCCTATACCCACACACAATCAGTATCTCGTACACACACACACACACACATCAGTATCTTATACCCATACACACAGATCAGTTACACACATCTGATCTGTTGGCAACAGATCTCCTTTGTAAGTCACTGCAGCAGGTGAAATCTTTGCACGTGTCTTGAGTTAACAGAAAGTATTTTGCAAGTTTATGGTCTAGGAGCCGCTGTTTTGCAAAACAACAGTGTCAAGCATTTAAGTGCAAAGATTTCCCGATACAAAAAACTAACATTGCAAGAGTCCCGGATTTGGGGGCTTAAATTAAGATATTAAGATGCTAATCACCAACAGCATGCTACAGTTCTTGCAAAAAAAGAAGTTGTCGTTCCCGGACAGGGATATTAATGTGCACATGTCGTGTTGGAGACTGGAAATGAACGTTTGTGCACCAGAAGCTGAGAATGTATCATGCTAAGAGAACTGTGCGGAATTACAGTGAGCCCATAACCACTGCTACAGAAAATGCTGAAAAAGTCAATGGGATTGCTATTTCCCACCAGTGAAGCTAGATTGCACAATGCACGTGTCAGACGATTTGTTCTATGTGTGCACTGGAAGTTAACATTTGTAATGCGCTACACTTGATGATTGCGTTGCATAAAGCTTCCCACCAAGGAAAAGCAGTTTTGCAAAGCTGAATATGGATACGATCAATAAGCAGTGCTTCAGCACAAAAGTGGTGCGAAAGCACAGCCTGTTACCTGGACTGTTCTATGATAATCCCGTGAAAAGAGCCAGGCCCACACCTAATTGTCTTGGTAGGGGAGGAACTAATGTTGCTAAATTAACTGTAAGTGTGATTAGAAGACACACCCTGCTGAGTGCTCCAAACTGGGCTGTTTGGTTGCTCCATGTGAATGTGCCATGTTCTTTCTGCATTTAACTCAAGTTCCTAAATACTCTGTCACGTACGGCATACCTGTGAGCACGTAACCCGCCGGGACAAGGGTTAATACTCAGCTAGAAAGCTGTCCCACTCTTCACCTCCACAAAGGTCCCTCAAATGGACAATATCTCCCTTAAATCCATCCCCATATACCACCTGTTACGAACAGCACACAAGTGTGCTCCTGACATTGATATGCAACAATACACATGATAGAAAAAACAATCCATAAAACTCTTCCAGGGACGCTTTTGTTTATGTCAGAGAACCCATCTCTGGCAAAACATATGTCCTTATCTCTAGATTATATCATTTTTTAACACTATGACTGGCCACAGGGTTAACAGGCCATAAACCATTCCTTTGTACTTTGAAAACCAAACTTCAATTAAATTCCCTTTGAAATCCAGCACAGATTCATGGCAAGTCATAAACCCCATATATTGTATTCGTAAACCCAATTGTACCTTCATTAACCCCTAAAGCACCATATGGATTCAAATACATAATATCTCATGATATTATCATGACACTCTCTAACAAACTACCTCAGCTCAGTGATGGTGGCTAATGTACCCCCTGTGACAGTTACACATTACGAAGTCGCGGGGTGGGTCTTTGTGATATCCGTAAAGGGTAAATAATTCTTCCAAGCTGTGTGTGCATCTGTAGGTGCCCTTAGGAGAATTGCCACCCACTGCAAGGTGTGATGAATGTGTCAGTCGCTATTTGCAGAGTTCAAGATTTGGTGATTTGCAGATTGTCTCTAATGATGTTTCTCCTGCACAGAGTAGCAGGAGTTCCAGGGAGACGGATGTCTCCTATCGTTGGCCAAGAGCTGATATGGAGCTGCCTCCTCCGCACTGCTGGAGAAGATGAAGAGCACCCTGGATGTTCAGAGCAGGGAGGATGGGAGCACGAGCCCCATGGTGTCCCCTACAGAGGAACGAGCCACGGAAATTGCTCTGGTAAAAGTAACCAAATTTATATTTGGTGAGCATAAAACCAAGGATAAGGGGTCACGAACCTCCCAATAGTTGT
Organism: Ascaphus truei; assembly: GCF_040206685.1. NCBI lineage: Eukaryota > Metazoa > Chordata > Amphibia > Anura > Ascaphidae > Ascaphus > Ascaphus truei. Next base: position 26,835,826 of record NC_134496.1, on the reverse strand, counting down.
TTTCAACCTACATGTTAAAACATGCACACAGTCTCATCAAGCTCAAAACCCAAACCTACTTCATTTTATATATATATATATATATATATATATATATAGAATGGCATGCAAATTAAATGCCTGGGGAGGTGCGAGGCCTCTGCAACTTCCCTTACCTCCTCATATATATATATATATATATATATATATATATATATATATATATATATATAACCGAATAATAATAATAATGTAATGGCTGATTGACTCACACTAATAAAAACACACGCAATGTGATGGATAATAAAATGCTATATGTGCTGATGGTTAAAAGCTGCTGATAATAATGCTATACCAATAAATCAATAAAAATACTACAAATAAGCCGTGAGTGTCATGAAATTTCTAATACCACACAAATGGATACCCTCCTGGAAAAATAAATATAAAAATATAATATGAAAAATACGAAAAAATGAAAAAAATAAAAAATGAAAAATAGAAAAATAAAAATAACCAAACCAAGGGTCCATATATTAGGATCTGGCTGCTCTCCGCAAGGACCAACGACCTCCCAGAAATCTGCGAACAACAAGAAAAGAAAGCTCCCGATCCTAGTGCAGCATGAAAAAATACAATTTAATAAAAAATGATAGCACCAACAAATGCAAACTCACAAACAAATAAAAGGTGAAAGCATGTAATGAGTATACTCATTCGCCAACCGCCCACGATGTGACGCTGCTTGCACGCCAATCTCTCCTTCCGTGTAGTCCCAGCTCTTCTGAACCGACATCCGGCAGGGGATACAGGAATTGTACAGCCACAGTGTGACCCGGAAGTCCTCCACACTCTCAGTGTAATCCGGATGAAATCACCGTTAGAGTGAAGAAACGCGTAGGGAAGAGAGTTTTTTAGCTACTGCTATACTCATATACCCATTGGTCACTGCCTATACACCACGGACACTTGTGGGACATTTGTGAGGTGTTTCTGACTATCCATTGCCTTGTGGGGTCACAAGCAACAGACTTCACATCCGGATTACACTGAGAGTGTGGAGGACTTCCGGGTCACACTGTGGCTGTGCAATTCCTGTATCCCCTGCCAGATGTCGGTTCAGAAGAGCTGGGACTACACGGACGGAGAGATTGGCGTGCAAGCAGCGTCACATCGTGAGCGGTTGGCGAATGAGTATACTCATTACATGCTTTTACCTTTTATCCGTTTGTGAGTTTGCATTTGTTGGTTCTATCATTTTTTATTAAATTATACAGTATTTATATATATATTTGTGTCAATAGGAGTGTTAATGGGTAGTGACCTAATGCAGGGGTGTGCAAAATTTTCAGTTTGCGCCCGCCCTGTCTGTACTCCCCTTTCCTGCACCCCCCCCCCCCCCCTCCCTCCTTACCTGCTCTCGGGCTCCACGCTTCATATGATGTCATGTGACGCGTTGCCATTTGACACTGCATTGTCCTTTGACACCACATTGTCACGGCGACGCGTCACTGAAAATCTAGCCGAGAGCAGGAAAGAGAAGTTGCAGTGGCCTCGCGCCTCCCCCAGCATTTAATTTACATGCTATTCTATACATATAGAAAATTGTATTGTATTGTATGTCTTTATTTATATAGCGCCATTAGTGTACATAGCGCTTCACAGTAGTAAAATGAAGTAGGTTTGGGTTTGAGATTGCAGGGACTGTGTGCATGTTTTTAAATGTAGGTTGGAAACAACTATTGGAAGGTTCGTGACCCCTTATCCTTGGTTTTAAGCTCACCCACCCCACTTGAATTGGCAAGTGCTGCTACATACTTGTGATGATCAGTCTTCTTCCTTGAATAGAGAGAACATGTGCAGGCAGTGTAGGGTTAAAAAGTTAATCGTGTAGATGCAGGCTTAAAATGCTTTGGCCAAACGATTGACTAATGACCTTACTTATGAGAAGCGTAACAGATAGTATTTAACTTCATAATTTGTCATGTTGGATGTAGCATTGGGGCTTTTTTTTGTCTCTTGTCTTTAATAATTCCACAGAAACCATCGTCCTTTCAGTCCGGAGTTGGCAGTTACCAGTCGGAAAGTTTTAGTAGGTTGTTCCAGTTTTGGGGTGCACGGCAAGAGAAGGAGGAGCGGCCGGATACTTTGTTGAACCTTGTGACCATGAACAGTCTTTTGGAGTCAGATCTCAGATGATAAGTGCTGCGTGTGGTAGGGGTGAGGAGATTGTTCTGATAGGTGGGTAGTTTGCCCAGAAAGTATTTGTAGGCAAGACAGGAAAGGTGAACTTTGCACCTAGACTCGAGTGATGACCAATCTAGTTCTTTGAGCATTTCGCAGTGATGTGTGTTGTAGTTGCATTGGAGAACAAAACAGCATATTGAATTGTTGAGGGTATCAAGTTTGCTAAGGTGGGTTTGGGGTGCCGGGCCATATACTATGTCCCCATAGTCTATAATTGGCATTAGCATCTGCTGTGCGATACGCTTTCTGACTTGCAGGCTTAGGGAGGATTTGTTCCTATAAAGTACACCTAGTTTGGCATAGGTTTTGGATGTCAGGGAGAAAGTGGAAAAAGTATACCAGCACAAATTTTCATAAAATATTTTAGTAAAAAGCATATTGAAACATAAAAATCAACACATAATACGAGTGTTGAATAAACACAAAATAAACATCAGTGATACAGTGTTACCGGATTCTTATTGGCATCAAAAAGGTAAGTAGTAGTATTAACCGAGAAACCAGGATCTTGGCAAAGTGTCCACAGAATGATGTCGGTAGGGAAGGCGCCCGCTACCAACTGCAGCAAAACAAACGGTCCCGTTTGAAATAGGAGGAAAGGAGCAATTCTCCTCAGCATAGCACACACTCCTGGTCTCCACCGCAGATACACGGCAGATAGATGCACACAGCTCCGGTAGGGAATGCTCCCGGTCACAAGGGGAAAAGCCGCAAGACTCCGTCAGCTGTACATGGGTACAATGGAGGCACGCGCCACGTCTCCGTCAGCCAGTTGCTGGTGAATGATTGCAAAATCACCTGTGTTGGTATACAGCCGCAGCTCTTACAGCAAGCAGTGTCTAATTACATACGGCTCAAAGAACATAGGGAGAGTGAAAATAAACACAGAACTTTGACATGCGTCCAAGTTCAAAAGTAAAAGAATAGCACATAATTTATTCAAACGCGTTTCGTAGCTGTTGCTACTTCACCAGGGAATGATGGTGAGTAAGAAAGTGTGCTAATTAAACCTAACCATGGAGGTGGTTTGAACCAAACCAGATGTAATTGGTTGCAGTAGAAAGCACCTCATTGGGGGATACACCATGTTTAATTAAAATTCAGGTGAATTTAATCAGAGTGTGAATTTGGTTGTCAGGGTATCAATGTGCATCCTAATGTTAAATGAGAGTCAAACCATATGCCCAAGTATTTAAAACTAGTAACAGGGGCTAGGATGGTATTAGCGTTGATTCTGATCTGGAGCTTTCATTGGAAGCTTTAAAAATTTAGCCTTGGTCCCAAATACCATTGTTACAGTCTTGTCAGTGTTTAAAAACAGTTTGTTTTGGGAAATCCAATTTTCAAGTCTCAAAAAGGCAGATTGAAGTACGTTTCCAAGGTCGGACAGGCTAGGGCTATGTGCACATAAAATTGTGTCATCTGCATTCATGTGTATTGAAGCTCCCTTACAAGCTGTAGGAAGATCATTAATGAACACTGAGAAGAGTAAGGGCCCAAGAACAGAGCCTTGCGGGACACCACAGGTGATATCCAAGGGGTTTGGAGTTAGAGCCTGAGAGACACATGTTGGGATCTACCTGATAGGTAGGACTGAAACCAGTTTAAAGCATGCTTCCCTATTCCAGAGCACGGGAGTTTTTTAAGCAAGATAACATAATCAACAGTATAAAAAGCCTTTGTAAAATCTAGGAATACTTCACCAGTAAGTTGTCCCACTTTAATGCCATACTGGATCTCATTGCAAACATTTAGCTGGGTAGTTACCGTGGAGAGTTTGGGGCGAAGGCCAGATTAGAATTGGCTAGGGAAATGGCAGTTTAACGAGGGCCAGTGTAAGTGGGGTATTGGCTGCTGATTCAGGTACAAGTGCAATACCTATGGAGGATGGCATAATAATTGTTTGCTCTTCCGGTTCTCCAGGTTTTAATGCTGGCTATCAGCTCAGTCACTTCCCAGTTTTCATTGCTATTTAAACCAGAAAGTAGTTTGCTCTCTTGCTGCTGAAACAGGTTATTCCCTGTTGCTGCTGCTGCTGCTTGCCTGTCTCATCTGTTCTTTGCGGGAATTGTGCCCCCCCCCCCTGGCTTTTTTGGACCCTTCTCTCTATATATTGGATTTCCTGTGTATGACCTGTGCCTCCCTGACCTCCCGTCACCTGCCTGGAACTGTGCCTCCCTTACTGTTTCTTCACTGCTGGATCCCTCCGTGCTCCCTTTTTCCTGGTACACCTCTCACAGCAAGTTCAACCGTGGCCCCTGGCTGCAGCTAGCATTGCGTGTTATTGGAGGGGGTGTTGCTCCCGATTTGCTGTGGTGGCTATCCATCTGCTCCTGTGTGTCCTGCTGTCCAAGTTGTCAGTTACTAGGTCATCTTAACTTTGCGACCTGTGTGATAATGATGGGCAGGGTCCTTAGCCATAGTTTGGCTTATGCTATGTCATATGAAATGTCCTCATCACCTGATTAGAATCTCTAAAGGGATTAGGGAAGACTTTGGAGTGTGCAAAGTTTTCCAGAGCCGATATAATGGTAGGATTTTGACGTTGATGGAGACAGTTGAAAATCATCAAATTGAGCTTTTTATTGATGCTACTAGGTCAGTCGGTTTTGGGGGTCGTTGGTGTGCGGAGGAATGGAGTGGAAGGAGTCTGACCCGATGGGTAACCTCACATTTTTAGAATTCTTTCCACTTCTGGGGGTGGTGGAATTGTGGGGATATCCCTGACTAATAGGGAAGTAATATTTAGGTTGGATAACATGGGGGTGGTTGTGGTAGTCAATGGTATATCAGTGTCTTCCTCGCTAGTGGTTAGGTTGCTAATCATTTTTGTGCTGTGTTGCTTAGAGGAATATCTGAGAAGTGGATAGGTCTGGTTTCAGTATAGAACACTATCTTTAGCGGGACTGTACTTTTTCCTTAAGTTGCATGAGTTTAGGTATGTGATAAAGGAGTTTATGGTTTGCAAGATGATGGTGGGGTGGAAGAGGGAGGCAAGTAGGCAGGATTGTCATGATCCAATAAGTTTAACTCCAGTTATGTTGGAGGGTTTGGTGGGCAGGATAACGGTGTTCTGATTTTCAAGCCTGTTTATTTAGTTTGACATTTTCGTAGGCTTTCTTTGAAGTGAGCTTGTGGCAGCCTCAAAAAAGGGGGCGGGGAGTTTGATAGGGGAGGATTTCCTGGTAGGATTGGGTCAGGTTAATTTCCTCATCAGGTGGTCTAAGAGAGATCAGAGAGATAAGGGTAAGTGGGTGTTGTTTGGAGAGCTGAAGGGGGGTCCAAACTGCCCTGTTAAGTTAGCCAAGGAGATGGGGACTGGGGAAGTAAGTTAGCCCTTACAAGGGATAGGTGTTTGTTTTTCTTTTGTATTTATGTTTTACCTTAAACTGCTATAAAGTGACAGGCTAAATAAAGCCATGTTTCATTTCCCCCATATCGGTCTCCCTGAGTACACCTCTGCACAGGTCTCTTACAGGGGGTGACTCTGAATAGCGGGGTTTTATCTATTATCAGTGAATATCTGCATAGTAAGTGGATTTATTTATAAAAATGTTTTACCAGGAAGTAATACATTGAGAGTTACCTCTCGTTTTCCAGTATGTCCTGGGCACATAATTATAAAAAATACATGGTTACATTAAAACTACAGGGTTATACAGTCAATTCACAGATATTTAATGGACAGATAGAGTTGGAAAATTGGGTACAGGGGATAACGGGCTTGTGAGTTTCAGATTGAAATAGAGCAGCTTTAACATCAGCAAATGGCTCACACCTTTTGGCTGTGCCAAAGGCTGTCCGCCTTTGGGACAACCACTGGGGTGGTTGGCTCATTAACATTCCAGTGGGGGGGGGGGGGGGGTTGACGTTCCTCAAAGTACAAGCAAATGTTAACCCTTAGCATGCTGGTCCTGTGCAGAGGGGAGCAGCTCTTGGGGATCCCCATCGGCTGTCCGCCTTTGGGGCAACGCAGATGTACACTGGGGTGGTTGAGATTCAATGCAGCTTTATAATGTGGTACACCTTACCAATTATTTATACATTTATATTTCTCTATATTGCATCGTGGCTTTAATTATGTTTAGTCATGGGTTTATTAAGATTTAAGATTGATCATCTATAAACATATTTTGTATATGGCAAATGTATAGTTTATGTATTTGGTAAGACTCCACATATGCTAATCCCTAAGAAAGCGTCACATATGTGCGAGACGCGTGGGAGATTTTTTTTACTTGGACCACTATTTTGTATATGTCTAATTAAAGGAACTTTATATTTTTCTACTAACATGGGTTCCCATGCTACTTCCGGTTCGGTTCAGGCGGTGTGCTGTCGCTCTGAATTCCTGTCTTTACTTTATATATCTACTAACTCTCATGTCAGTGTGTTTGTTCAAGGTTGGGAAGAGTCAAGAAAGTCCCATACTGACTTTAGTGGAGGGACAGCATGACTATATGCTGAGGCTCACCTCTGAAGGGTTGTTAAGAGTTAATGGGGGTTGGAGGTTAGGCAGGATATGAGGTGTTAGGCTTGTCAGTGAAGGGGGTGGCTAGTATATGTATATATTGTAACTCTTACCTGGTTCTGGCCTCTTTTCAGAAACCCACGTGGAAAAAGCCCAGTCCTTGGTGTGTTTGGGTATCATTTTGGAGGGTTATTGGTCTGGTGGTATGCTTCCAGTTGGTTAAGTGGTTCAAGTAGTGTTAGTATTCTGGTGTGCAGATTGTCATTATCGTCGCAAGCGTGGAGGTGTTATGTTTGGCCTGGTGACCATACCGGTTTGGCTTTTTTAGTGGAGGTCGGTGGACCTCTTGTGGTGTGGTAATGGGGGAGGCGGTGCCATGCTAGGCTATTGCGGCCGTTATGGGAGTGACTTCTCAAGTAATGTATATTTTACAGTGTCATTGGGTGGCAGTGGCTATTTGGGGTTCAAGCCAAGGGTATCCTGTGAGTTTTTTTGTGTGTGGTGTTCAGAGCAAACAGGCGGGACCCCGGGGAAGTAAAATGTTAAATTATGTATTGGTTATGTTGTAATTAATAAATGCTTTGACAATATATATCCACTATCTCTGGTGAATTTGTGCATCGGGTGCTGTATTTGGGGGTGCAGGTTTTTGCGGTCACTTATAGTGCTCATCTTATTGGAGTCTCACTCCACCGTATCATAGTTTATTGTATCCACCCCCCATCTCCCTCCCCCCCCCATCTCCCTCCCCCCCCCCCCCCCCCAGCTCTCGTCCAAATCCCGAACGTCCAATTGGGACAGGACAGCTAGATCCACTTTATGGGGTTCATGTCTGAGGCTGTCCTGGACCTGCCCTCTGGACTTTATTAATAAAGATAACGTCCCGTGAGCTAATCTGTGACTTTTAAACCCTATTATCAGGATCACAGAAACCCTTATCACCAGGAGGCTATAAATTGGAGTTAGGAGTGTCTCCTGCAGTCTGTGTGCTCCTTGCTGCCGCCCTGCACTCCCGTCCCCTCTCTCTGTCACATCATGCCATCTGATTACAATGGAACCTGGGTCAGTGAGACCAATGAAAACTTCGATGGATACATGAAGGCATTAGGTATTGTCCTGGGCTCTGCACACGGATACAAACTGATACACTCTGCTCCGCACACTGATACTCTGCTCTGCACACTGATACTCTGCTCTGCACACTGATACTCTGCTCTGCACACTGAAACTTTGCTCTGCACACTGAAACTTTGCTCTGCACACTGATGCACTCTGCTCTGCACACTGATGCAATCTGCTCTGCACACTGATGCACTCTGCTCTGCACACTGATGCACTCTGCTCTGCACACTGATCCATTCTGCTCTGCACACTGATGCACTCTGCTCTGCACACTGATGCACTCTGCTCTGCACACTGATGCACTCTGCTCTGCACACTGATGCACTCTGCTCTGCACACTGATGCACTCTGCTCTGCACACTGATGCACTCTGCTCTGAATTGATATATTATCATTTTTCACTGAGGAAAAATGTGTATATGTATATGTATGTGTGTATATATACACAGAGTTTGGATATGCATACACACACACACACACACACACACACACACACACACACACACACACACACACACACACACACACACACACACACACACACACACACACACACACACACACACACACAGTACAGGATAAGTATGTGTGCGTGTGTATATATGTACCATGCAATGAGTTGCAGGCTACACTGAAGTTGTTTAATAAAATGCCTAAAGCCTCTAAATGTGCATTGAGGATTGCACCCCAGAGCTGGCTGCACTTGTCTGCCAGTGCCACCCCTACTTAAGACCGCAGAGCTGTCCCCATGTCACTAGCTCCAGGGCCTGACAGCCGTCTCTTTTTTCGTCAGACATTGATTTCGCCACACGGAAGATCGCGGCTCATCTGACACAGACCAAGATACTCATCCAGGATGGAGACAACTTCAAGACCAAGACCCTCAGCACGTTCAGGAACTACGAAGTCGACTTCACCGTGGGCGTGGAATTCGAGGAAAAGACAAAGGGGCTCGATAACCGGTTGGTGCAGGTACGAGAACGCCTGATTTCCGGGCTTGGAACCAGGCGACGATTAATAACCAGTGGTGTTTTTGTAGGGGAAAAGGTGGTGGAGTCCTAAGCAAATACAAATGCAATTTATACCTAAATTATAACAAATAATTTAACTTTAGTGAAAGAAATGTGGTTTAAAAATAATGTCTCCCTCTCCCCCAGTCAGTATCCAGACACAGGCCTAGTCCCATAACCATTGGGTTTCTTGTTGATCCCTAATAAATTCGTTGCCCTATAAATATCATAATATCCCTGTTATGGGGGAACAGGACATAATAACATTATCTGGGTTCAGGTTGGTAGGAGAAAGCAATGCAAACTGAGACGCAATATTTCATAAGCCCTAAATAGATCAAAATGTCTCCTTGGAAGAGGGGAGTCAGCCTGGTCAGATTTTAAATCTGGTAGCTGGTAATATGCAACAAAAAAAAATGAATCTTAAAAGCCCCCTCTAAAAAATCCTTGCTGCCTAGGGATAGAACAACATGGAGGATATGAGCAGGTGAAGCTTTTCAATTCCAGACAAATGATGTCACTTGGGAGAGAGAAGCACAGGGAGGACGTAAACAAGCAAGGGATTCTGGGAGAGGAAATGGATTCTGGGACTGAGCGTCACTTTGTTTTATTCGTGTCGTAGACCTTAGTGACTTGGGACGGGGACAAACTGAGCTGTGTGCAGAAGGGGGAGAAGAAGAACCGTGGCTGGAAGCAGTGGATCGAGGGCGACAAACTCTACCTGGTGAGAACCATTTTAATATAAGAAAAGCGGAACGGCGAAAGAACCCAGTGCATACACAAAGAACACTACTTTTTTATTTAGAAACGTATAATTCCACTTTCTACTGAGGCTATATATATCTATATATTCATTGATAATCACCCTCAGTCTGGCCATATGAGAAATTATAATCTTCCAAGGGGAGCGGGGGATCGCATGCAAGTCACTGCACCGCGATCTGCGGTCTGCAGTGAACCTTTTTTTGGCCCAGGGGGGCGTGGCCATTGAGCCCGGGGAGAGGGGTGGAGGAGGTTGTGGGTCCGGAGGAGGGGGGGGGGTACGGGAGGAGAGGGGTGGGGAGGTGAGACAAGGGGGGCAGATTGATCGGGTGCTGCAAAGTCGTCGTTCCCCCCCCTCACCCCCCCCCGAGCTGTGCGAAACACACAACACACACACATATATATACACATACACACACACACTTCCCCTCCTACCTTTTGGAGGTGGGGGAAGCTCTGACAGCTCCAGCCCCCGGTGCTGATAGGCTCACCAGCGCACCACGTGACGCATCACCGCTCGGGATCACAATCCTCTTGCATCCCCTGGCGGCTGACGCATCACTGCGCTGAGTGAGCCTCGCAGTGAGGAGGGACTGGGGCCGGCTCGGGAGGACGTCATGGGCAGGTGAGTGACGCGCACGCGGCCGCCGACCGCAGCGGGTCCTCAGCCGAAGATTGCGTTTGAAGAGACTACCGAGACCGTTTCTACTTTAAGGGTTGAGTGGAGGAGTGTATGATTTTATGTTATTGTCACTATTATCATTCCTATGCACTGGGTTCACCATTAATACACAGGCATTGGATTCGCATCATGCGAATGTATGTGTATTATTGATACACGCTATTCTAATTATTTATGTGTTATTGTTACCTGCATTTTTCCATTTTCACAGAGTTTTGCTATTGGCTGTGTGGAAGCGCCACCCTAGGATTTTTTTGGGGTTTACATATAAGAAATTACCCAGATTAATAGGACATATGTTCATATAGCCATTTATTATTAACCCTTTCCCTGCCAGAGGGGCATGCAGCACAAGGCAATCTGAGAGTCTGAAGCTTTTCCCCTCATAAACATATTGTATTTTAATTATACGATCGCATCGTTGGCCTCACCCACTAAATGGGGTTTATAGATTTCGCTGTAAAATGTCCCTGGCGTTTATACAAAGCTATAACTATAGTATACTATTATTACTGGTATCAGCATGCTGCAACCCTTCCACTCTCTCCTTCTCCTAACACTGCACCTCTCCCCTCTCCCCGTGCTAACTCTGCACCTCTCCCCCTCTGCACGCCCCCTTTTCTCAGTTTGTCTTGCGTGGCAAGCTCGAATAAATGGGATCTTTCTAATTCAGGTGTATTTGATTGTTTTAGGACCTGATGTGTGAAGATCAGGTGTGTCACCAAGTTTATAAGAAGAAATAAAACTGAATGTGTGACAACGTGTCGTTCTGCACTGCGACAATGCGTTGTTCTGCTCCACGACAACACATCTTTCTGCACTGAGACAATTCGTTCCGTAAAGAGCTGGTACATTTGTGATACCTTTCTACATATTGTTTTCTTTTATAATAGAGACAGAAAAATAAATTTGTATCAAAAGTCTTCTCAAATGGTGTTTTATTCTTTAAATGAAATGTTCCTTGGGGCAGAGACTTCCTTCCTATAAACGCTTAATGACCCTATCCTTCCATTATACCTGACAAAGGGAGACAAACACAGTTTTTTTTCTGGAAGTAAAATTAGCTCACAGCTTTATTGTATTTTAACATTTCGTTAAAAAAAACTATCAGCCAGCCACTAGTCTATCTATGCAGAAGACCCCGTGTGTCCTGCAAGTGGTATGGGGGGAGAGTTAGAGACCCTTATCAAGTCGATTCCGGCCGGCCTCCACCAATCCACTCAGGAATGCTCCGCCCTCAGTCCCCCCTTTTGGCAGCCTAAGCCCAACCACACAGTTGACTCCCAGCTTTCTCCACCTGACTTTGGCAGGTGCCCAGTCCGACAGCCTGAGTCGGCACCTCCAGCCTGCTCAACCTCTTCTGGAGACTGAACCACAGGCCTGACCGTACAGCCGGGGCCTTTCTTCTAAGCATTTTCCTGGCAACTTTAAGTTGACTAGCGTGACAGTTCTGCCAACCTGTGGACTCATTAAGGCCACTTACTGGGGATGAACACCCGCTCAAGAGGTGACCGTGCACCCACCAGATGGATTACGTCTAGTTTACTCCTATAAAAGCCATCATATGTTCATTCTCCTTTATGATATGCGTACTTGCGGACCTCAAAGTCTATCGCTACCGGGCCCAGTGAATAAGAGTGGCCTATCAGCCAAACTGTGCACTTTGCTAGTTTTTTTCACTGAGGAGACAGAAAACATAGTAGAACTGCACACGTCATCTACTTTCGCCGGCTATCGTGCTGTTATTGATTATCACGTTTCTGACCAGCATGCCAGAGTCGCTGCTTTTTTGATTTGCATGCGTGCTTGTTTTTGCTGGTTATTTACAATACAAGTTATATTCATAAAGCTGCCCCACCAGCCAGTAAACATGAATACAGAAACACCCATGTGTTTTGATACACTATCTGGGGGGAGATCCTTACCAGCCATATTTCAGCTGATCTCCCTTCCCTAAACGTGCTCTCGGGGTACAGAAACACCTTAAGCTGGCTGGCTGGCATTGCAGTTCTAGTTAACTATCCAGCTGACTAGTTAATGGGCATTTAAATGCCTTCTCATTGACCTAAAACATTAGGGTATAATCAGTCTTATATGCTATCTAATTCTGACCTCTCGCTATCACTTGACTCGTGACTCAGAATAATACATTGCATTTACATCTCATACGGCATTTATATTCTATTGCTTAGAATGTGTGTATTTTGCCATTTTTCAGTGTCACGGTTATATCTAGAATGTTTACTAGGTTTGCTGAATAATCCATTTTGAGTTTAATTGATGGATGGAATGAGTTCAGGGACTCGTGGAATTGTTTTAGGTTTCCTTCACCCTCTGTCCATATGTTAAACAGGCCATCAATGTATCTAATATTTGTAGGGTTTGTGGGGGCATGTAGTTAGTATACAACAGTAACACTGAAAATTTTAAAACTGCACACATCTGTATACAAGAAACCAACAGGCAGATGCTGTTACCTCCACAACTCTCACTTCCATCCCACTCATACAAAACAAGGTATAATACACAGCCAGGTTATTAGATACCACCGCATATGCTCTGATAATGAAGACAGAAACAGGCATCTCACAACCCTGACCGAATCGTTCAGACAGAAGGGATACAAGCCAAAGACTATTGTCAGAACTACTACATCTGCACTAAAAGCCCCACGAGAACACCTGCTATAATACAGACAGAAAGAACCTACCACACGCATACCATTAGTGACCACATACAACCCTACCCTAGAGGGAATACGAAAAATAATCAAAGATCTGCAACCCATGCTGGCAGAGGATGTGACTTAAAAGAAATCTTTCCCAAACCTCCCATTCTTGCGTTTCCGGCAACCACCAAACCTCAAACCGAAATTAGTCAACAGAAAACTTCATAAACGAGCTTAAAGACATGGATAATGGCACAAAACCGTGCAGCAACAAACGCTGCAAACTCTGCAAACACATTTGCCAAGATCCCACAGCCAGTCACAACCATAGAACATTCAATGTTAAAGGATCATACAGCTGCACATCCAGGAATATAGTGTATATGATTCAGTGCAACAAATGTGACCACGGTTGCTATATTGGGGAAACCAGCCAAAAACTACAAGGAAGAATGAATATGCACAGACACTGTACAACATCACGAAGAAGGAAGATACTGCTCACCTGTGGGACATCATTTCTCACAACCAGATCATTCCATAAATGATTTAAAAATCAAAATCCTCAATGGAATGTTTAAACGCACCCAAGAACGGAAAACATTTGAACTCAGAATGATAAGACTCTTTGACACCAAGACAAGAGAACTTAATGCGGATATGGGGTTTCTCACACCCTATCACAATTGTTTGTAAATATCCTGCCTGCCTCTCTGCCAATGTTCTTATCCACACCTCCCCCCCTTCCCCCTCCATGCTGTTCCTTGTACCGTTTTATTACCCTTCCAATGTCTTCCAACATCCCTTTCTCACTGTACCTTATCTCAGGGGTGTGCAAACTTTTAAGTTCGCGCCCCCCCTGTCTCCGCTCCCCCTTGCCTACGCCCCCCTCCTTACCTGCTCTTGGGATCCACGCATCTTATGACGTCACAACGTCATGTGACGCGTTGCCATTTGACGCTGCATTGTCATGGCGACGCGTTTGGGAAGAGCCGGCTGAGAGCAAGTAAGTGAAGTTGCAGAGGCCTCGCCCAGCATTTAATTTACATGCCTGGGGGAAAAGCGCGGGGGTTCTGCAACCGCGCGCCCCCCTTAGCAAATCCCACGCCCGCCCTGGATGGCGCGCCCCCCAGTTTGCGCACCGCTGCCTTATCTACATCTCTGTTTTTTTCCCCCTGCTTTCCTAACCTCTGTTTTAGCCATAGATTCCTTTGTTAATCAGTACTGCCAACCTGAGGAACAGAGCAGGACTCTCAAAAGCTTGTCCTATGACATTAATTGTTAGTCCAAAAAAAAAAAAAAGGAATCACCTAATACAGAAATAATAATTTATTCTGCACTAATGCAACTGGACTAACACGGCTATTTCCATTTGATATATACATACTGTACTGTATACACACAACTTCTCTCTCTCAAACCCCTATTTCAGGCTCTGGAGGAAGCTAGCACGACCTTCAGGTCATTCTGCTTCAAAGCAAAGTACAGTCCGTGTGGATTGGTTGTTTAACGGCGCGGTTTGTCACTTTATATTGCTGCGGTTTAAACCATGTGATTTTTAATACAGAGAAGAGCTATTTTATTCCGTGATTTATGACCCTGTCAGACCGTGCAATTTTGCACGGAAAAACTCGCAACTACTAGAATATTCACCTATATGTTATACACTATATACATGGACAGGGATTAATAGAGCATCACACAGGAAAGGGGAGTATAGCGGGAAAGGTATGGGATATCTATATCCAACGTATAAAGAGCAGGGAAATCACATGACCCGTTCAGCGGCAGAGGGCCAGCGATGTGTTAGGGAGACAGACGTTGCACTGTATGTCCTCTCTGTCACTGCTCTCTCTGCATCTCTGTCTTCTCTCACTGTCCTTCTGACAAACCTGAATCCACCCATTTGGGGTTATTCCTTAAACTGAGAGTGGCAATCGGGGCATGAAAATTCCCATTGACTTTACTGTGCCCTGATCGGCACTATTGCAGTTTATTAATAAATGATGTCAGACTGTTCAATAATGAGTAAGACTGTCCGCCAGTGAGTGAGACAGCCTCCCAATGAACAAGACAGCTCTCCAATGTGTGAGACTGCCTCCCAAAGGATGAGACAGTCCGCCAGTGGAATAGGACAAAAACTGATGTAGTTAATAAATCTCTTTATATTATTTAAAGGGGCAATCCATGCAATATCCAACATGTGTTTTTTAGAAACAAAACAGTTCTGTAGTATTAGATAATACTTACTACATTTATGTGAAAATTCTACTTAATGCCATTTTTAATGAGTTTTAATATACTGAGCATCCTTTGATTGTTATAGCAGGGTTTAACACACCTCCCAGCAGTGCAAGATCTTTGCAACACTTTCCTGTTTGTGATATTTTTTTGCCAATGTTCTCAGCAATTTGAGCTTCAAACTGTAACAATACAGTAGATAATGTTACCGTAGTCATTTAAAAATACATTGTAGCTGATGAGTTATACTGACTGAAGGGATTGATTGAAACTGAAAGGCAGCCATTTAGTGAACCCTGGGAAGCAGTATCTTTGCTGATCGATCAGGAGAACGAATCGATCGGCAGGTGTGTGTGTGTGTGTGTGCGTGTGCGTGTGCGTGTGCGTGTGCGTGTGCGTGTGTGCACAAATCCCGAAAAGATCACTCAAGCATATACATAAAGCATTAAATGCTGTTTTGGGGATTTCTGTCCTGTTTACACATTATTTCCATCCCTGAGCACCGTCAGGAGCTTTACTTGTAGCTTTATTTTACCTGACTTAAAGTACTTTTTATTGTGGATCTGTTGCAGGTATATCTCTTTCGTTGTATATACATATATATATATATATATAATATATATATATATATATATATATATATATATATATATATATATATATATATACACACACACGCACACAAACTTAAAGGGGTAATGGGAACGCTCAGCAGATTCCCGTGCAGATCTGTATTAAGGAAGAGAGAGGATCGGCAGAGCTCAGTGATAATAATGCATTATAAGCCATATCCCAGCTATGAGGTGTCAGGTCAATGTGCACTCTGCTGAGGTTTGCAAGGAACCAGTGTGTCAATATTCAGCAAACGTCAGCAGATTTAACAGGTAATGTATTTTTTTTACATGCTGCCGTCAGACATGGCTGCATGCAAAGTGACGGCACCAGTCCTTCAGGACCTGAGTTTGCAAATACAAAGGTCTGTGCAATGACACTTTGCAAAATTAAGATAGGGGTGCACCCTAGCACCCCAGAGTTAGCATGACCCCCCAGGACTGGGTGCACAAGGGGGTTCTTCAGTATTTTGTGCCATAAAGAAACTGCAATGTTGGCTGCTTGGTCACCTTTAGGCCTCGTCCAGGGTGGAAGGGTGCTCGCTGGCCAGCTAGTTGCGGTCTCAGGGGGCGTGGCTATGATGTCACGGAGCTGGTTCGCCCTCATTGGGCGAACCGGTCACGTGACGCACCAGCAGGACCAAATCAAATTGATTTGTCTCGCCAAGCAGCTGAGCGCCGCACACTCACGGGCACTTGCACACGCGCACGCACGCTGGTCAAACACATTGTCTCAATGTGTTTGATCGTGCTGCGCTCAAGTGCGCATGCACACTCACTCTCAGCCTTGACGAGCCCTTAAAAAGCCTCAACATAATCTCCTTGTGCCACATATCATGTAATTTGTCAATTCATATGCTACAGCATGTCATACCATATACAGTGTCATGTTATATGTCATAGCATAACATGTAATGTCAATTAATACCATGTGAAATGTCATACATCATGTCATGTGATACCATGTCATGTATGATGTTACATATCACATCGTCATATGTCATGTCACACATATGTAATAGACCTTGTTGGTCTCATTTTGGGTACAGTATCTCCTGGCACACTGCAGTATTCTGTGGTAACATCACCACTGAATCCTATTGATGCTCTGAGATATTCTGGGTCATGCCTAAGTATGTTGAGGTATCTGCGGAACAATAAAGCCTGCTACATTTGTATCATGTTACAGTGATGCCATGTTTTGCTATAAGTCAATTAAGGTTGCCAGGTGTCCAGTATTGAACCGGACTGTCCTGTATTTGGACATTGTACAGTAAAAAATGAGAGGTAATACTGGACATGTCTGTGTATACCGGTATTACCTCTCTGGACATAGTGACCTGACCGGCTTGGGGGGCTGCGGGATTTCCCTGAGCAGGGAGAGAGCAGGGCTGTTGCTAGGCGGCTGGGCAGCTTCCTCCATCCTGATTGGCTGCATTATCCAGCAGCAGCCAATCAGAAGGTGTCAGGAGCCTGGGTTGGGGCCAAGGAGAGGACGAAACGGCATGGAGCGGAGAGAGGAATTTGTGTGTGTGTGTCGCACCATTGTATCCAGTATTTTTGGAGAACCCATCAGGCAACCCTAAAGGTCATGCAATGTTTTACTTGTCATGTTTCATGTGATGTCGTCAACAGAAATCATTGCCCCACTGTGACGATAGCCTACACAGGTCTATTAATATTACATAAAAATAACTGGGTTTGAACTGAACGAGACTTAAGATATAATAAAGTGATTTTATTCCTTAGGATAGGTGAACACACGAATAATACCCTTTGACTCCCGGGTGAGGTCAGGGGAAGTACACTTACTTAGGGGTTGGGGAATAAGAAGTTTGATGTAGCATTTCTCTTCAGCAATCAGGTAATCATTCAGGTGATATCAGGTAATCATATCAGCAAACGAAGACAAAGGATATATGGGGAACAGCAGTTTATAAACCTTTTGTCCCTCTATCCTTAACCTTAAGTACCTGTGATTGGTTTTCAATTACCTCCAGCCAATCTTTGATGGAGAAACACATTTTAGTACATGCCCCCCTGCTAGCTGGCACAGGCGCAGTAGAACTCTGGGGTCTCATTTCTGTAGCCCCCCATATGCAAATGGAAATGCCAGCCAGTATACCCATCTGGATCTCTAGCAGGATAACCTTTGTTGGAAGGTGATAAATGGGACACTTGAAGACTGCTCTGGTTTGAGCCTCCTCCGTCCTTAAATAAACGGGGAGGGTGATAAAACCCTTTGAACAATACTTAAGTCCTAGACATTGGGGAGCCTCTAGGGCCATCTGCTATCCTGGTATGCAAAGGAATTTCCTCTGAGTCTTTGTCCATACCTTGGGACACAGTATTAAACATAAAACATAAACGTATTAAAATATCCGGTTCTGTTGGGTCTAGCAGAACCAAACTTCCCAGTTCTCATGGCCGGAACTGGGACACCATATGGTCCAAAAAGCGACTTGCTACGACCTACGGAACCGGAGATACACAAATGCACATTAAATCATTTTCCATTTTAATACAAAAATCTCCGCTAAAAAAAAAATCTCAGCTTTTCACTAAAATTAAAAACAACGGGCTTCTCCGCCACAGACTTTCAATGGTAAATTGCCGCCATTGAGGTCAATGGGGTTTCTCTGCCACTGAAGTCTATGGGAAAAGTCCCGAACTTTCAAGGGGGTCCATACTCTGTCGGGTTGGTCCTGGAGGGTCAAGGATGGTTCTGCAGTGATGCCGGAGCAGTGACTGCAGATACCCCAAACCTTGATCCGCTGGGCCCTCCGGAACCGGAGATATGGAGTACCAAAATACAGCATTTCACACTTAGTCATTTTTCTGAGCCGTTTCTGCCGCCGCCGGCAAAGCCTTTGGCGCGACCCGTTCTTCTCGGTTCGACCCTTATCGGGGGTCCAGGATTTGGGGACCCGGTTGTGGTCGAGTGGGGGGAAGCCTAGGAACTAGGGGCAAAAAGAATTTTATTCCTAGGGGCCCTAGAACTATTTATTCCCACGCCACTTGACTTTGACCTTGACTTGTAAGTGATCAAAGCTCTCCTATTGAAAATGTATCCGCTTTGCGGTTTGCGGTCTGGACGGCAGCCAACTTGTTCTTCGAAAGTTACCTCGAGGAACCGCCATTGAAGTCAATGGGCCCATCGACTTTCAATGGGAAACCGCCGCTCTCCCTCTCGGACGCCACCTGCTGGTCTTTACAGGAAACAGGACTAAAACAACAAGATTCTCCATTAGAATGCATGGAGCCCTAATGGCGGCCAATGGGGACCTGCAGAATGGTGCCTGAAAAGGCGGGAAAACTTCACAAAGAGCTATAATCATTAAAGGACTATTAACCCTTAATAGGGGCTCCAGCAAGCGCAGTTTTCAGGGCCTGGAAAGCAGTTTCACAGGCAGGAGACCAGGTAATAAGCACAGGCAGTTGCTTCTTGGTCAGTAACTCATCCATGCGGGGCATGGGGTAAGCATCTGACACCGTCCCAGCGTTGAGCAACCGGTAGTCCACACAAAACCTGGTAGTGTTGTCCTTTTTAGGAACTAGGACTACTGGACTTGCCCAAGGGCTCTGGGACGGAGTAATTACCCCTAGGGTCAGCATCTCCTCAATCTCTCTCTCCATACTGGTCTTGACCTCTGCTGACACTCTATAAGCGTGCTTATGCAGAGGCTGCAGGTCCCCTGTGTGTACTGGGTGTTTGGTGAGATGTGTGGTCCCTGGCATGTCAGTGAAGAGGGTGCTCTCCCTCTCGGACACCACCTGCTGGTCTTTACAGGAAACAGGACTAAAACAACAAGATTCTCCATTAGAATGCATGGAGCCCTAATGGCGGCCAATGGGGACCTGCAAAATGGTGCCTGAAAAGGCGGGAAAACTTCACAAAGAGCTATAATCATTAAAGGACTATTAACCCTTGTGCTCCCGGATGGTTTCTAGTGTGTGTGTGTGATGCAGACACTGATTAAACCAGACATTACAATGGACCAGGGAAACAGGGGAATACACATGTACATGTCATTACAGGGGTTAAATCACTGTTCTGGGTCTTAGCCCAGTTAACCCTTTGACTCCCGGGTGAGGTCAGGGGATGGCCAAATGGGGTTTAACCCCTTTAATCCCGGGCCACCCCCTTTCTCCCTCTACACCCACCTCCCCAGCACACTATATATTGTGTGTGTGTGTGTGTTTGGGGGCGGGGGGGCTTCTTCTTCTTCTTCTAAAGGGGTATAAGGAGTTAATGGGCCTGGGGGAGGGGTATTAGTAGGTCCTGAATGGGGATATAAGGGAGTAATGGAACTGGGGGGTATTAGGTCCTGAAAGGGATATAAGGGGATAATTGGCCTGGGGGTCTAAGGAATTAATGGGCTTGGATGGTATTAGGAGGTCTTAAAGGGGATATATGGGAGTAATAGGCCTGGGGGAGGGGGTATATTAACGGGTAATTGGCCTGGAGGGAAGGTATAAGGGGGTAATTGGAAGTCCTGGAGGGTGTATACAGGGGTGATGGGAATAGGGGAAGGGGTGCAAGGTGGTAACGGGTCTGGGGGAGTTATGTATGTATGTATGTATGTATGTGCCTTTATTTCTATAACGCCATTAATGTACATAGCGCTTCACAGCAGTAATACACGTGACAAGCATATAAATACCAAATAATACAAATAACAGATAATGGGAAGAGGTGTTCCAGACATAAAAGTAACATTTAGTAAAAGGAGTCCCTGCTCCGAAGAGCTTACAATCTAGGGGTAATGGGCCTTGGGGGGGGGGGGGGTTAAGGGGGTAATGGACCTGGGGAGATTTAAGGGGTAGTGGGCTTGGGGGTCAGGGATAATAATGGACAGAGGCATGTGGGCTTACCGGATGGTGGTGCCTGGGGAAAGGAGGAACAGATGGGCTTCAGTAATCAAAGGGGAGGCCCTTCTTGCCTGCTGATGCTCCTGCAGAAGGAGCGCCTGCGCAGAATGCAGGCCATAAACTGTAGGTTTGCAGTAGGTTGACCGGGCCCCTTGACAGTAGCCCTGGCTGTCAATTATGTCATATGTAACAGCTCATATGATGTTACTGTCATGTCATACTATGTAACATATGATGTCATGTCTTATCAAGTCATATGACATATGTAATGTTATATCATGTGAATTTGTCTTGCCATGTGTCTTTTCATTACTTTTCATACCAATTGTAATATGCCCTGTGTCTCAAATCATCATCATCATATGTTATGTTACTTATGATGCCATGCCATATTTCAGGTCATGTTATTTGTGATATGTTATGTGTAATAAGTCATGATGAAATATGTCAGGCTATACGTCATATTATTTTATTTATTTATATGTTTTACCAGGAAAACCTACCTCTCGTTTTCAAGTATGTCCTACGACAGCGGTGCGCGAACTGGGGGGCACGGGAGATTTGTCTAGGGGGCGCGGGTGGTTGCAGAGGTCCCGCGCTCTTCCCCCAGGCATTTAAATGAAATGCCGGGGGATCGTGTAAGGCCTCTGCAACAAAAAAACGTACCTGGATTCAGACACGGTGACGCGTCTCCATGGCGTCATCATGTCACGTGACTTGGCGTTACATGACCCCGGAGCATCATTTGACTCAGTGGTAAAGGTAGGGGGGGGGGGGGGTGGCGCGAGCTCCGTAGCAGGCAGAAATGGGGGCGCAGCCTGCTACGGAGCTACAAAAGTTTGTGCTCCCGTCCTACGACATACATCATGTCATAAAATGACATGTTAAATACATACATCATATAAACTGTCATGTTACATTATTTATAATATGTAGTAAGATATATATAATAATAGTTTTTTCTTGTGTAGCGCTGACAATCTATGTTTTTGTGCCTGAGGCACAGGGAGATAAAGTGACTTGCCCAAAGTCACAAGGAGCATAGGGATTTGAACCAGGCTCCGCTGCTTCCAACTTTGTAACATTGTTTTCTTCAGAGTCGGTGTCTTTACTCACTGATCCGCTCCTCCCATGTATGTAATATTAACCCCTTCTGTAACAGAGGCCAGAAATATTCCTCTGGCACCGAAGAGGTCAATGTAGTCTACTGAAGCCCCTGCCATTTATTTAATCCTCTAATATCTTCATTCCCAAACTTTTTTGGGGGCAATAAAAAACATGGTGCCCAATCAAGAAATCAGCCTCCATAGGTCTGGTCAGGCTGAGGGACACCATGAACTCCCTAACTGCCAAGTCAAATCTTCCTGATCCAGCACACCCCCGCCAGTCACAAGATGGCCGCGCGTCACGTCTTCCTTGACCTCCCCAGCAGCCTTGCTAGTCGCATTCCATTCCAAGTCTTCCCTTTCCTCCCCACACCCCGAAGCAGCGCCAGTCACAACATGGTCGCTGCACGTTACGTCTTGCTTGGATTTCACCTCACAACCTCGCCAGTCACAAGATGGCCGGTACCGGTCACGTCTTCGATGTTTCCCTCGGCAAAGCCCCCGCCAGTCACAATATGGCCGCCACACGTCAGCAGCGCTGAGTCGCCGGAAGTGGCTGGGTCGAGAATCTCGCGGGGTTTGAGTGGGGATAGGAAGCTCCACGTCAGTAAGAGGGAGAGAGAACAGAACCGGGAGGATGGTGAGAAAAACATTGGGAACCGGGGGGAGAACTCACGGTGTTATACAAAGACATGTCACTGTGCAGAGAGCAGTATACAGGGTGTATGTATTATGCAGTGCAGAGAGCAGTATACAGGGTGTATGTGTAGTATACAGTGCAGAGAGCACTATACAGGGTGTATGTATTATATAGTGCAGAGAGCACTATACAGGGTGTATGTATTATATAGTGCAGAGAGCAGTATGTAGGGTGTATGTGTATTATACAAAGGCAGGTCCCTATGTACAGTGCAGAGAGCAGTATATAGGATGTATGTGTATTATACAGAGGCATGTCATTTTATACAGTGCAGAGGGCAGTATATTGGATGTATTTGTCTTATACAAAGGCAAGTCACTGTATACAGTGCAGAGAGCAAAGGGTATATGTGTATTATATAGAGTTCTTCTTGCTCACTTGCAGGATATCTATACACTTTTTTTAAATTCCTAGCTATATAGGAATTTGCCTCTTCCATGCCCCATGCTGGCAGTCTCGAGCGCCCTGTCACAGAAGTGTTGTTAACAACATTATACAAAGCACACAGTGGTGTATGTGTATTAAACAGAGGCAGGTCACGATACAGAGCAGAGGGCAGTATATAGGATGTCTGTAATATACAGAGAGCAGACCACTTCCAGAATGAAACCCTTGGGTTGCGGGGTAAATAGTCTGTCTCTAGTAATTCAGCGCACGCAGGACATGTGACCGTCAGATAATTCTATTTTGAATGGCTGTTTAGTTTCTTTTCACTACTACAATAATAAAATATTACCTGATATACATATGTGATGCACAATAATATTACCCTACATACGTATACTTTAATACACAGTAATAACAGTACCCTATATACATATGTGATGCACAGTAATCCATATTACCCGATATACATATTATGTGATGAATAGTAATAAAATAAATGCGATATATTGCCAAATAAACCTTCCTGCCAGGGTTTCTCAGTAGCTGCTTTTTACGACGTATCTTCATATCTCCACCTGTTGTGTGGCATTAACGTTGGTTATTATTTCAGTGCTGTAATGACCCATTTTTTATCCGTTAATTGGCCGATTTTTAGTTTTTGCCGTGGGGTCATTGTGAGAGTGTCACTGTTTTTGCCTGCTCCCTTGCAGCCTCTGCGACTGGACATCAAGCGGAAGCTGACTGCTCGGTCCGACCGAGTGAAGAGCGTGGACTTGCACCCAACCGAGCCATGGATGCTGGCCAGCCTGTACAACGGCAGCGTGTGCGTGTGGAACCACGAGACGCAGGTAACGCATAGCATCCTAAAGCAGTGATGAGCATCTACATACACTTCTTACAACCTGTACTTAGTTGGGAAATCTCAAAGGCTTTGACATTCCTGGTTCAAGTGTTGGAGATTTCTGTGCAATAAATACTTCCGTTAGCCACGGCATTATTTCTCCAGTCGGTGACTGTTTGTTTTTCCAGACGCTGGTGAAAACCTTTGAAGTTTGCGACCTGCCGGTCAGAGCATCGAAGTTTGTGGCCAGGAAAAACTGGGTGGTCACAGGGGCAGTAAGTTAAAATAATGACATTAATAAATATATATGTATGACGTGCTCAATGCAGAATATTTGACTCCCTCATCTCCCCCCTCACTCCGTGTATTATTTTCTTCCTCTCTTCTGCCCCCCTACAGAATGTTCCTCTTTCTATTCCAACTGAACGCTTGAAATAACATAAATGCACCTGTTTCTTTCACCCAGGTCCTAAGCAGACCCCTTGGTTTTTTTATTTTCAAATATCCGTGTTGCTTCAAAAACTGTAAAACAATAAAAAATAAAACACAGATCTCGCCCAGTAATCCGTATCCCAAACACCAATGAGCCACCGCTCTCGGGATGATGCTCGTTTCTACGATGTCAAGTTCTAAACCGACTCGTGAAACACACAGCCCGTGAAGATCTGTGTTTTACATTCCTGGGTAGGGGAGTTGGGAACAGAGTGTAGCAGATAGACAAAGCCCATAGTAGATCCAGCAATGCGGGCTGTCACGAGAGCCGGTATGTGTATCACGTTAACGTGACCATCGTTTAATTGGGGACATCTGTTGCCTTTAATATGTGAAAGGCAATTTCCAAAATCGGTGTACAGGGCAAGTGTTCTTTAGTAATGTTGTCAGAGCATCGTGTGTCTGCAGTATCAACCTTGCTCAAATTAACTTTTAGTTTGGTGAAATGACAAATACAGAAGGAAACAGCCACCGCAGGGGCTTCCATGTCACTCCACCTCTGTGCCACTCGAGCCTCTCAAACATCAGAGTTTATACTGAGGTTGTGAGAGTTTATACTGAGGTTGTGAGAGTTTATACTGAGGTTGTGAGCGTTTATATACCCACACTTCCTACATAATAATGAGCCTTGGAGAACTGAAGTCACCATCAAATGAATAAGACTGAAGATTAGAAACCATTGTGAAATCTGTGCCTCTGTCACTTTTGAACTTGCTGTCTTTTGGAGGGATTGCCCTAAAGCAGTAACCTGCTTCAACAAGTAGCTTCAGTCGCAAAACCTGGGATAAGGAGACGCAGAGCCACCGGCGCACAGCTGACCTGGCCTCTGGTTCTGCATTATGAGACTGCAAACAGGACTCCAACCAGACGTAATTCATCGCAAAGAGATCTAGCGGGGGAAAAAGTGACACATCTATGACAAACCATGAAATACTGTCGTAACCCCTGCAGTGCAGGCTTAGTCCCTCCCCCCGGCAGTGCAGGGGTTAAAGCTGCACTCAGTAGTCTCCTTGTTCTCTTTCCCTCCCCAGGATGACATGCAGATCAGAGTGTTCAACTACAACACCCTGGAGAGAGTGCATATGTTCGAGGCTCATTCGGATTATATCCGTTGTATCGCTGTGCACCCCACGCAGCCCTATATCCTGACCAGCAGCGGTAAGACCTGAACATCGTCTGTACACACACACGTCTACGACCATTCACACAGCACAACTACATGTATGTATATCTTTATGTAGCGCCTACAGTGTGTTCAGCGCTTTACAAAAGAGACAAACAGTACAGAGAAATATAATACAATAAGTGCAACAAAGTAAGACAATTTGAAAGGGAATCCCTGTCCTGGAGAGCTTGCAGTCTAATCTGGTATGTTGAGAGACTTAAAGGGACTGCAGGTGAGGGAATAAGTGCAGTAGATGGCAGTGCTTGGCCACGATGGCTGGTAGGAGTGACTGTGGGTGTGGGACAGTAGCCATGAGCCCAGGCTATTGGGATGCTTCATTTAGATGCTGAATTTTAAGGTTTGTCTTTAAAGGTGGGAAGAGAGGATGCTTGGTGTAGACTGAGTGACATGGAGTTCTGCAGGTAAGGTACAGTGAGGGGGGAAAAGGTTTAAAGCGAGAGAGCAGTAAAGGTGAAAGGGGTGGAGAGGAGGCAGTTATGGGTAGAGCACAGGAGACGAGCAGGGGCAGAACGGAGATCAAAGCTGATATGTAGGAAGGAGCAGATGAGTGAACAGCCTTAAAGGTAAAGAGGAAAACTTTGTAGGTGATCCAAAATTTGACGGGAAGCCAGGGGAGGGAAATAAGGAGGCGATGAGCAGAGACTGTTTTGGGAGAACGTGAAATTATAGGAGCAGAATTTTGGATTGATTGTAAAGCAGAACATTGGGAGGCCTGTTGGCAATATGTTACAATAATCCAGATGGGACAGGATAAGGGCATGCATTAGAGGTTTAGCAGTAGATTGACAGAGGGAAGGGCGGATCTTGGCGGTATTACAGAGGAAGAAGCGACACATTTTAGCCATGCAGTGAGTGTGAATGGAGAAGGCGAGGAAGGTGTCAAATGTAACTCCTAGGCAACGTGCATCACACTGATGCAGTGTTGTAACACACCCTGGCTCTCTTCTTCTTGCAGACGACATGCTGATCAAGCTCTGGGACTGGGATAAGAAGTGGTCCTGTTCCCAAGTGTTCGAGGGGCACACTCACTACGTCATGCAGATTGTCATCAACCCCAAGGATAACAACCAGTTTGCCAGCGCCTCCCTGGACCGCACCATAAAGGTACCGAGACCGTGTGCGCTGGGAACGAGCCCGCAGTGATCCGGCCCCCAGGGTCACTTCCCTGACCACACATCTGTCTTGTCTCAGGTCTGGCAGCTCGGCTCCTCCTCCCCCAACTTCACCCTGGAGGGGCACGAGAAGGGCGTCAACTGCATCGATTATTATAGTGGGGGCGACAAGCCCTACCTCATCTCTGGAGCCGACGACAGACTGGTGAAGATCTGGGACTACCAGGTAAGTTTTAATTTATTTATTAAAAACCCCGATTTTATTATTTTATTTTTTTGCAGGGTTTGTAACCGGCGGGTCCCCTTGAGCCAAACGTCCCTGTTATCGGCTCCGTGGACCCCCTGGTTCCCGAGATAATTACCAGTGAGGTTACCGGGTTTAAATCTCCCCCAGGGGAAATAAAATGTCTGCTAAATCTTGAGCCAATAGGACGCTGCAACATCAGTTGTAGTCCTTTAAAAATCAGGAAGTAATACTGGTAACGTCACTAGTAATTGTCTCGGGAACCGAGGGGTCCATGGAGCTAAAAACAGTGCGGTTAAGTTCTGGATAACCCCCCGGTTCCAACCCTGTAAAAATTGGTGGGGGGGGGGGTTATTGATCCTCTAATGAATAGATCTGATTTAGGGTGTGCCTCCTTTTGCAGAATAAGACGTGCGTGCAGACCCTGGAGGGCCACGCTCAGAACGTTTCCTGCGTCAGCTTCCACCCCGAGCTGCCCATCATTATCACCGGCTCAGAAGATGGTACGTAGATTCCATAGGAATCGCTCCCCTGTATAGGCTGGAAATGTCCAAAGTTCCAAAATCAGCGCCACCCCTCCTTCCCATCTCTGTATTGTGTCACTGGAGGGCACTGTCCTCTGCATTACACAGAAGTATCCCCAGTCGCAGTACCCGATTCACGGCCAAGCAATGCGTTCCAGGTCCCGCTGGCAGGGAAAGGGTTAACCAAACAACTCCCAGCTGTTTCCAGGTCCTGAAATCCTTCCCGCTGCAATGAGAAGTTTTAAAACGATCCAGAGCAGCAGCAGCACGCGGGGGTGAACATCTGTGCGTTACACCTTCGTGGGAGGTTTCCAGGAATAGGTGGAGGACAGTTTAACAACCCCCCCCCCCCCCCCATTAATACACAGTAAAAGCCTCCAGTGCTGAAGGGTTTACAGCGGTCAATATACATCGTCATTTCAGACGCCATATTTTCTGTAGGAGAGCTGTTGTGTAAATATTTACAACACCCCCCTCTATAAGGGGGCAGTCCCCACATAGCCGGCCAGGAAACAACTTTTGTAAATAATGTAAAAATCTAATTGCTTTACCTAAACAAATCTGACCGTGCTACTAGCTAAGATTTAGCTGCTTTCTTTTTTGGGTGGGTGGCGGGAAGATAAATGTAATTAAAAGTAAATTTTGGGAGAGTGTCCCCCCCCCTGTCCTTATCAGGGAATAAAGATGAGATATGTGGGGAGGGGAGACTCTGGCTGTACAAACGCCTGTCTTTTGATGAATCTGCATGGTATGATAGAGATGGGAGGGATGCGGAGGGGTTAAAAGACATGCAATCACTGGTTTTAGGGATGGTTTGGGGTCTTCCTTGGACCCCCGCCTTTAACCCTGTGTGCTTCCAGGCACGGTGAGAATTTGGCACTCCAGCACCTACCGTCTGGAGAGTACCCTCAACTACGGCATGGAGCGCGTGTGGTGCGTATCCGGCCTCAGGGGCTCCAACAACGTGGCCTTGGGATACGACGAGGGCAGCATCATCATTAAGGTACGTCCCTATCACCCGGGTTTACCTGCTTTCCCGAGAGGGGACACCGTCAACTGCTTATTAGGTTACCACTTACAGGTGTAATAACACGACTGCAACCTGGACAATGTAGCAGGGGACCCCTCCTGTGTCCAGGCATCTTCTCTTCAGAGTTGGTTTAAAGCCACCAAAAATAAAACTATATACAGAGAGAGCTTTGTAAGGACAGTGAAGGATTTTCTTACCTCCAGCATGAGCTGATTGGGGCAGCCAGAGTCTGCGATGGGGTATTCTGTTTCTTCCATCGCTCCTTCCTGTTGGGAGAGACTAGGTGAGGGGTGAGTGATAGGAAGATAAGAGTTAATGTGAGCGACCGGGGTCTGAGTCCCAGTACGAACTTCTTGTGTCCTTGGGCAACTCTGTGTGTTGTGACACTCATAAAATGTATCACTTTTTTCTTTATCCTACATTAACCTGATTGTTTGTGGTTTGCAACTACTGCCAGCTTCCTAAAGCCAACTTCCTGCTGATCAGTCCATAATGATGAAAAAGCTGTCTGAGTGGGTCCAGTGACTGCACTTCCTTGTCTCATGCTTAGATGTACAAGTTGTGCGGCACAGCAGGGAAAAGCTGTAGACAATCCATGTAATACATTGGATAGGAAGCTAAAAGGGACACTTGCACTGTTTGCTCATTTGCATGTCACTACCCAGAATCCTCCTCTGCAATGTAACCATTGTATGACGTGACAATGTGGGGGAAAGCAGCAGGTTTAATGACCTGTAGGTAGTTTTGGCCCCCGCTGACATCACTGTGTCACACGTCCGCCTCACACCTCTGCCCTCTTGTTCACAGCTGGGCCGCGAAGAGCCTGCCATGTCCATGGATGCCAACGGCAAGATTATCTGGGCCAGGCACTCTGAGGTGCAACAGGCCAACCTGAAAGCCATGGGGGACGCAGAAATCAAGGACGGAGAGCGGCTCCCGTTGGCCGTGAAGGACATGGGGAGCTGTGAGATCTACCCTCAGACTATCCAGCACAACCCCAATGGGAGGTAAGGTCGGACTATCCAGAGTTACAGCCTCTTGACTGCCACAGGTGCCTGTGCAGGCGCAACCAGTCACACCCTATAAAGAACTGATTCTGTTCCGCAAGGTTTTTGTTTTTTTGCTATCAAGGGATGTTCTTAACCCTTCGCTGCAAGAGGAGTCTGCGATGTGTTGTGGCTCTTATAGCAGCGAAGGGTTTAAATCTTTCGCTCGGCAAAGTAATTCAAATATTAACGGAGAACCAGGTAGAAAAGGTTATTAAAAATAACTTCTTCCTGTTCACATATTGTCACAAATTGATACTTGGTCAGTGCGTTGCTGGAAATTGTTCTAGTATTGGGGTTTTTCCTTGATTCTCATGGCAGTAACAAAGAGTAGGGAATATGTCCTCAATCCAGTTTTTTGTTGGTCACTGAGGATCCACGGAGAGCAAATGCTGTAGCAATGTCACAGCTGACTTTTAAGGAGTTTGCAGACCCACAAAGAAAATTCCTTTCTCATTGTGTTTTTGTGAGCGAAAACAATGGTTGGTTTTCAGAGAGGCGTTTGTGATGGGTACTTTCCAATTCTCAGCCGGAAGGTTTTGTTTTGTATCGGGCCGGTGTGAGATGTAGTTAACCTCTTCCCGCTTCCTTTCAGGTTCGTCGTGGTGTGCGGGGACGGGGAATACATCATTTACACTGCGATGGCGCTGAGAAACAAGAGCTTTGGGTCAGCGCAGGAGTTTGCCTGGGCCCACGACTCCTCCGAGTAAGTTTGGGGCAAAGTCAGCCTTTCTGCCGGCACAGACACCAGAATTCATGACATTATATTAACCGTTACTCCAATTTCATGGAGGTAGGTTTTGGTGATTGTACAGACGGCTCTCGGCTCCTGCATCCCTTAACTGTGACCCCCTTTGCATGACTGCACAAGAGGTGCAGCATCTATAGCGGTGGTGCTCGACCCCAACAAGTCAGGTTTAAGGATATCCATACTTCAGATCAAGTGGCTGAGTCTTCGTTTGAGAGTTGAGCACCACTGGTCTATAGAACAGCGTTGCCGTTGCCGCCCCTGAGAAGCGCGGCAATAACCCTGCGTCCTGTTCTCGTTTTCCCCACAGATACGCCATCCGAGAGAGCAACAGCGTGGTGAAGATCTTCAAAAACTTCAAGGAGAAGAAGAGTTTCAAACCCGACTTCGGAGCAGAAGGTGGGTCACTAATCGGGGGATTACCAAGCGGGGTGGGGGTCACCCGGGATGTCACCTGCATCTGCTGTGACCTGTATACCGTAATGTGAGTGTACTGTTGGCCCGTTAACGCGCACCGGACCCATATCTCCGATTTATTGAAGAAGAGGAGAAAAATTGAGGGAAAGAATGGGGGAGATCCATTATTTTTATCCCGAGCCTTAGGCATTGTTTATATTGGGCGGGCGTAACGGAGCGCATGGCGTCGCGTGCGCCTGTCGGCTGAGCGATGTGTGAACTGTAGATGGAGGCGTGATGGAGGCGTTACCAGGCTGGTTCGCCCTCATTGGCTGAACCGCTCAATTATTTGTCGCTCTTAATCGCGCGGGCGTGCGCTGTGGACGGCTCATAGCGGTCCTGTATTTTGTTTGTGACGCGTGCCATCTTGCTGACTATAATCGCGGCCTTAAGTGTCTCCCAGAAACGCATCTGCACGGATCCAACAGATTAGTGCTGATGCAGCTCAACTCTAACCCCCCTGCTGCACACTCTTCCCCCTCGCAGGTATCTACGGGGGCTTCCTGCTGGGGGTCCGCTCTGTCAACGGCCTGGCTTTCTATGACTGGGAGAACACGGAGCTCGTCCGCAGGATCGAAATCCAGCCCAAGCACGTGAGTCCTGCCATGCGGGATATCCGCTCAGTGATGTCCCCCGTTGTATATCTCCCTTGGATTAGAAGTTATAATGCAGTGTATTTGGTGGAATGTAATTGCAGATTTTCTGGTCTGACTCTGGAGAACTCGTGTGCATCGCTACCGAGGAATCATTTTTCATCCTCAAGTACCTGCCAGAGAAAGTGGCCGCAGCTCAGGAGAACCACGAGGGAGTGTCCGAGGATGGGATAGAGGAAGCTTTTGAGGTAAACTGAGCTTTTATCCTTTTTATCTGCCTTCTGACAGTAGGGCTGCCCTAGACCTAAAAATACACAGTTGTGCCATGTGGTGCCCTGGTCACTTCATCCTCCGTTAAAGGCATTGGGTCCATCCGATCGCTGTAACGGGCATCAGGTAAATGCGATCGCTGTAACGGGCGTCTGGTTCATGCCATCTCTGTAACGGTGGAAAAAAGGTGTTGAGCGCGCTGTCTCTCCAAATGCTCTCCCTCGACTTTCAAGTCTCCCCTGCAGCTCCTAATCTCTCGTGATCAGCGGGGCATACGCAGCACATAAAACACAAAAATAGGAGCGCATGGAAAAAACCCTGGAAAAACTGAAATTGGTACATAAATCTTTATAATGTAAAACATAAAATACCACAAATTGTATCAAAATGAAGGCCATATTACATTTAGATTTGGACCACATAGATCAAAAAAATGCCTGTGACACACACACAGGTTCAGGTACAGACACCCAAAATCACACGGGGAATGCTTTCAAGTTGGTAAAAAGAAATAAGAGTACTAAGGCTGCCAAGATAGTATTAAACAGACCTGGGTACTCAGAAAGCCTCCTCGTGGTGTCTCTTCTCTGGGCAGCAGCGCGGAAGTCCATCGTCACGGACGTAACGTCGCTGCATATGACGTCACCTACGCATTTCGTGTCAGATGACACTTCTTCTGTAACGGGCATCGGGGGGGCCTGTGACCGCTGTACCGGGCGCCTGCAACTCCCACAGTCAAAATATTTGTAGCTCTTCAACCGCTACACTGTATCTGCACTAAAAGTCTTAAATAACACAAAGTAAAAAGATAGCGCATATATTTAAAAAAAGATAAAACAATAGAAAGTAGAATTGGTGTCTGATATCACCTGTTGTAATCCTTAGCCCATTAGCTGCTGAAGGGACCCATAACGCAGCCAACACACACACACACACACACACACACACACACACACACACACACACACACACACACACACACACACACACACACACACACACACACACACGCTGAGCATTTAAACTCTTCTATGCAGTGAGGTGATGGGCAGCTAGAGTAACTCACAGCAACATTACAGGGATCAACTGGGACAGACAGCACCTCCACTGGTAACCTAACTCCTGGGTGATAGCAAGGACCATGCGGTAAATCGTTGACCGATTCCAATTGCAGGCCCCTCTAGCAGTAGACGGGTGAAATAAGATACCTGGCGTGATCTTAAAATATGCCTCCCCTCCCCTTCTCTTCCAGGTCCTTGGTGAGATCCAGGAGATCGTAAAAACCGGCCTGTGGGTCGGGGACTGCTTCATTTACACCAGCACCGTGAACAGGCTGAATTATTACGTAGGGGGAGAGATTGTCACCATTGCGCACTTAGATAGGTGAGTCACGGTGCCGGTTACAGGTGTCCTCCAGTAGTGCTCTTCTTCGGGGTCACATGTAGTTCTGTGTTCAGTGCTGGAGACCAGATCCCCGGAAGGACATCAATAAATTGGATATTGTGCAAAAAGAAAGGGCTACTGAGATGGTGCATGATCTTCAGCAGAGGTAGCCAACTCCAGTCCTCAAGGACCAACAGGTCAGGTTTAAAGGGGTTCAATCTGTGCTGAAGCCGGGATATCCTTAAAACCGGACCTGTTGGTGGCCATTGAGGACTGGAGTTGGCCGTCCCTGATCTACAGTATAAGACTTATCAGAAAAGACTACAGGACCTTAATATGTACAGTTTAGAGGAAAG
This sequence comes from Ascaphus truei, assembly GCF_040206685.1. NCBI lineage: Eukaryota > Metazoa > Chordata > Amphibia > Anura > Ascaphidae > Ascaphus > Ascaphus truei. Next base: position 26,802,687 of record NC_134496.1, on the reverse strand, counting down.
AAGAGAGAAGTGGATGTGATGGAAACGAAGAACAGGAGGGAAGCATATTCCAAAGAAAGAAAGGAGTGCTAGAACAAGGGGCCATTCTCTGAAGGTGGAGGGTGGCAGCTAACGGGAAATGTGAGGAAGTACTTCACAGGAGGGGTTGTGGATTCATGGAATCGCCTCCCAGCAGAGGTGGTAGGGGCTGATACAGTAAGGGAATTCAACCATGCTGGGAATAGACAAGGCTACAGCCTAAATATCAAAGAAAGCTAAAGCGCAAATAGTGTTTGAGGTTTTACAACATAGACCTGTTAAGTCCGTCTGTTTCTTTAGAAGATGTGAGCTGTACGGTAATGACACGCGAGATGTCAGCGCTACATAAGAACTAAAACAATGCAAAAGCATTATGATTCTATACAAGTTGGTTTTGTGTAGGATTGTGTGTAACTGGTGATATTGGTCTCTGCGGAGCTGTGCATTTGCTGGGTGCACTGCACAAGGATAACACAACGTAGTCTTCCTGAATTGTATATGGTACATTCCTAGGATAACACCACATTATCCAGGCCCTAGTTTCCATTAGGTTCCTGTGTGTGAAGCCTTTTCTCCGCTGGTCTCTCCACAGAACCATGTACTTGCTGGGTTATATCCCTAAAGATAACCGCCTGTACCTGGGTGACAAGGAGCTGAACATCGTCAGTTACTCGCTGCTTGTGTCCGTCCTGGAGTATCAGACAGCCGTGATGAGGAGGGACTTCAGCATGGCCGACAAGGTCATTCCAACCATCCCCAAGGAGCAGCGGACCCGCGTCGCTCACTTCCTGGAGAAGCAGGTGGGACATGTGACGTGCTCATATCCGTGCCGGGCCTGACCAGGATATACTTACGGATTTTTGGACTAACGTTTCTCGGCTGCAAAACTTCAGAAAAATCAGAGCACAACATTTGAGCCTAACCTCCAGCTCCTTTGATAAATCTGGTGCTGGTTCTGTGTAGTAGGGATGAAAACGTTAGTAGATGACCTCAAAAGTCCAATGCTTCCCTTCACTGTCAGACATGCATTCAAAATCCGTATTTTTAGGCATATATGAAATGTTTTAACGTGTAGTCTGATGAGCTGGTTAAAGAAGCAATTCTCCCCACTGTGACCTATGACCCTTAAAAGCCGATTTACCAGCTTTATTTTTAATTTCTAGCTGTTTTGGATTTTATTTATAAAGGCCCTGAGCCTGCAGGGCAGTGTTGACAGGGCATCTCCATGTGTTTATTCTCACTTTCTCCACTTGGCAGCCTGCAGCTGTTTTTTTTCCATGCAAAATATACAGGCTCTGATCAGAAATAAATATATTTTCTTATTCTCAGATGAGGTTCTGTGAGGTCCACTAATGTCACTGAGAGGGGCCTAGCAGTCATAATAAAGACGCAATCCCCCCCCCCACCCCGGCCCCCCATAAGTCTGTCTTTTGGTAGGATGCCTCTGAGCATGTCCTGCTCTTTTTTTATTATTCCCAATCTCTAACTTCTGAGTATACCATGGTAACCTTTAGACGGCATTGGGCTCTGGAGAGAGATCCATTTTAACTGGTACTTAATATTTCAAATGCATATATCTCCTTAATGGAGTTTCCGATTGTAAAGATAAAAGCAGTGTTGGAAAGGGCAAGAAGAGATCTCTTGAAGAAAACGCAAAAAAAGTCAACCAGCGCAGCATGCTGCTTTCGTTTTGGTTTTTGGCTTCTATTTGAGAAGGAGCGGCTCAGTGAGTAAAGACACTGACCGGCACTGAGTTTGAAGCAGGGGAGCCTGGTTCAATTCCCGGTGTCGGCTCCTTGTGACCTTGGGCCCGTCACTTTATCTTCCTGTGCCTCATGCACCAAAAAATAGATTGTAAGATCCACGGGGCAGGGACTGTGCCTGCAAAATGTCTCTCTAAAGCGCTGCGTAAAACTAGCAGCGCTATACAAGAACATGATAAAAAAAAATTTTTTTATAAAATCAATAAGACAGGTAAAAAAATGGAGGTGAAAACAGACCTCGTACCGTACAGTGGTGTGACAATTCGCTGTGTGTTTCGCACCTGGTACAGTAGTGTGACAAGTAGATCTGTATTTTACTTGCTGGGACTTCCTCGCACCAATTTTCCCCTCTGGTTCCCGTGCAGGGTTTCAAACAACAAGCTCTCGCTGTGTCCACGGATCCAGAACATCGTTTTGAGCTGGCGCTGCAGCTGGGGGAGCTGAAGACTGCGTACCAGCTGGCCGTGGAGGCAGAGGTGAGATGTCCGCTCCGTGTCTGGTTGGGGACGGTGGGAGGTGATGGACAGATTTATCTGGAGTTCAGTTTTCTTTTATTAAAGCAGCATCCCAAATTTCTGGGTAAGAAAACAAAAACGGGATGCCACGTACCTTACCCCCTCTTTAAACACCCCCCCACCCTCAAATAAAGCCGAGCGTGGTGCATTGTATAACGGCCTCGTGTTTCTCTGCACACTTCCAATATCCTACAAGTCTTATAAGGTCACTGAAACTCACAGCACTGGGAAATTGTTCAATATGCAAAGCATTTTTGGGGGGCAAAATAGGTGAAATGAAAGCACTTTTTAACAATATGTGCATTATATTGATTTCAATGAACAATTAATTGCATGGGTGTTATTACATGGGGGGCACCGGAGCTTATTTAAACGTCCCTGAAGTTTTAGAATAAAAATGAGGAATAATCGCATGGCAAGGTTTGGTAACCCCTTCACTGCCAGAGCCGTGCATTGTGGGTCCCTTTGGCAGGGCCGGGGTTACAAGTGATTGTATGATGCGAATGTATCTGTAACAAGATGGAGAATTCCCCTCCTCTCTCCCCTGCAGGCTGAGCAGAAGTGGAAGCAGCTGGCAGAGTTGGCCATCAGCAAATGCCAGTTTGGGCTGGCGCAGGAGTGCCTGCACAATGCCCAGGACTACGGGGGTCTTTTACTGCTGGCGACTTCCTCGGGCAACGCGTCCATGGTGACCAAACTGGCCGAGGGGGCGGAGAGAGACGGCAAGAACAACGTGGCCTTCCTGAGCTACTTCTTACTGGGGAAGTACGTTGAAAACAGTCCTTTAGATCCTTCGAGACTGAGGCTGTGTTCTGCAGAGACAGAAAGCATAGTACAGGTTCAGGTGGAGAGCTGCTCGGCTTGATCTTATTTGCTAGTTCTGTGTCTAAGCAAAACCTTTATACCGTTTTTTCCTATAACCGGCTATACGTGGCAGTTACTCCTCTTTCTCACGATCAACCAGGTTATACATGGCAACTAATAGGCAGCAAGAAAGCATATTTTCATTTTGCGCTGTTATCTTTCGAACGTTCATGGTAGAACAATGTTTCTCTATGTTATTATCTCTCAGACATCCTTGTGAGATGTCTACTCATACCCTCACTCTGTTCTGAACAACCTCCCTTATTCCCGGCTGAGTTAACTGTTCCTTGTATCTCGTATCTTTATTATCCTACAAATATTCATACTTTCTAAAGATGCTCCTGTCATGGTGATTTTAACTTTCTTAATTCCTTTCACATTGCAGACTCATGAGTTCTGCTATACAATGTCAGCCACACTCAGAAATCCCAATTGGAATTGCCCATATTTTGTACATATTTCAGTAAGACTAAATGGATCCCTGAACCGCATGAGACCTTTCTACAAGTGGGAGAATGATTCCCCCTCGATCGTATCACCTCGGCCTTCGCCCTTCCTGGCGATCAGACTTCTCTGTCAAGGATTTGCTTTTGGGGGTGGTGGGGGTGAGAAGACTTGCGAAAAAAAAACGATATTGTGATGAAATTAAATTAAAAAATGGCCGCCGATGTGACTTTGCTAAGCCGTATTTTCAGGTTTCACCTATACCACGGCAGCTTTCGAACCCTATTCATTAATGATGTTGTAATCGGGTCATAAGCAAACCCGTGTGTATGGTGTTTGCACTTCATTAACCCATGCTGTGCTGAAAAGCTGTTATACAGCGGCATATGCTTATAGTGTTCCATGTTAAAACGGACATGATGTAAAAAATGACACTGTGCTTCGTTGCGTTGCCCAGAATCCCTGGCTGCAGTGGAAGCACTGTATGCTAAGACTGGGGGGGCGTGGTTTTCTGGGGGGGGGGGGGTTGCGTGGTGGTTACAGAGGCCCCGCGCTTCCCCAAAGGAATTAAAATTAAATGCCGGGGGGACCACGCGAGGCCTCTGTAATATTCCCTTACCTTAATCCAGGCGACACGTCGCCATGGCAATCCTGCGTCAAATGCCGTCGTGTTGCCACAGCAACTTGACGTCACATGACGCCGGAGCCGAGAGAGGAGGGCGCAGACTGAAAACTTTTCGCTCCCCTGTGCTCAGAGATGATAATGGTGAAAAGCAGGGTTGCAGATCTGAGAGAGACATGTGAATGTGCTCACAAGTAGTATTTGTATTTGCTGTTCACTGCATAACTTTTATAATGTGTGTGTATCATGTACACCTTAACCCATTCACTCGCACAGTAACCAGCGATGCGTTTGTGGGCTTTGTAGTGCATACAGCGCACACTTCATGAGAGCTTAAACTCTGCATTTTTCCTGGTCCTAAAATGTATACAGAACTCCCAATTTTGTCTTTTCACAGACGCCTGACACTGCTACTATCCTGTCCCGTTGCAATTATCACCTGCTAACGCTGCACATGTTTATTTTCAGGATTGAAAGCTGTCTGGAGCTCCTCATCTCAACCGGCCGTCTGCCTGAAGCTGCGTTTCTGGCTCGGACGTACCTACCAAGTCAGGTGTCCAGGTAACGCAGTGACCCTAATTCCCAAAACACAAGGATGGGAAAGCAGGAGGCACGGAGGGGGTGGAGAAATGAAAATATCTGCTGTGTTTTGTGGAACCTTGTACACAGTGCTGTGCAAATACATATATTCTACAAGACCAATACATGTAGATACAAGTGCAGAATACAAAGATTTTGGGAGAAGCTTATCTCAACCCTGAAGAGTTTACAAGTAGTAACGTAGGATGCTCAAAAAAAATACAAAACTGCACCTGTACCCTGGAGAAACTATTAACTGCAGATCGACATCGTAAGAAAATAATTTAGCCTTGTAGGAAATAAGATCTTCCACAGTGTAATTGTACATGAGTTTAAGATCTCAGAAATCATACACACACATACACACACATACATACACACACACGCACACACGCACGCACACACACACACACACGCACACATACACACACACATACATACACACACACACACTCACTTGCAGTCTAATTTATGTGGCACAGGGGGGGTCACTGGAAATAACTGTTGTTAACCCATTTTCCTGCCAGAGGTGCTTGCAGGCAATGAACGGGCTAACTCGCCAAGAATTAGTCAGATGAGTGATAACACAATGGCTTATCCAGCGGCAGGATCAGATGCATGAAGAGGTGGCATGGGGTGAATGTGAGGTCTGATACTATCTCCTCTATGCAGGGTGGTGAAGATGTGGAAAGAGAGCCTGTCCAAAGTCAACCAGAAAGCGGCAGATTCTCTTGCCGACCCCACAGAATATGAGAACCTCTTCCCCGGCCTTAAGGAAGCCTTCCTGGCTGAGCAGTTTATGAAGCAGAAGAGCAAAGCTCTGGCCCCGGCGAGGGAATATTGCACTGTGACAGTGAGTAGCGTAGGCCGTCATGTAGCTGCTGACTGCCAGCGACACAGCCGTACCCCTCCTCCCTGTGCTAGTCACTGCCAGCGACACAGCCGTACCCCTCCTCTCTGTGCTAGTCACTGCCAGCGACACAGCCGTACCCCTCCTCTCTGTGCTAGTCACTGCCAGCGACACAGCCGTACCCCTCCTCTCTGTGCTAGTCACTGCCAGCGACACAGCCGTACCCCTCCTCTCTGTGCTAGTCACTGCCAGCGACACAGCCGTACCCCTCCTCTCTGTGCTAGTCACTGCCAGCGACACAGCCGTACCCCTCCTCTCTGTGCTAGTCACTGCCAGCGACACAGCCGTACCCCTCCTCTCTCTGCTAGTCACTGCCAGCGACACAGCCGTACCCCTCCTCTCTGTGCTAGTCACTGCCAGCGACACAGCCGTACCCCTCCTCTCTGTGCTAGTCACTGCCAGCGACACAGCCGTACCCCTCCTCTCTGTGCTAGTCACTGCCAGCGACACAGCCGTACCCTTCCTCTCTGTGCTAGTCACTGCCAGCGACACAGCCGTACCCCTCCTCTCTGTGCTAGTCACTGCCAGCGACACAGCCGTACCCCTCCTCTCTGTGCTAGTCACTGCCAGCGACACAGCCGTACCCCTCCTCCCTGTGCTAGTCACTGCCAGCGACACAGCCGTACCCTTCCTCTCTGTGCTAGTCACTGCCAGCGACACAGCCGTACCCCTCCTCTCTGTGCTAGTCACTGCCAGCGACACAGCCGTACCCCTCCTCTCTGTGCTAGTCACTGCCAGCGACACAGCCGTACCCCTCCTCTCTGTGCTAGTCACTGCCAGCGACACAGCCGTACCCCTCCTCTCTGTGCTAGTCACTGCCAGCGACACAGCCGTACCCCTCCTCTCTGTGCTAGTCACTGCCAGCGACACAGCCATACCCCTCCTCTCTGTGCTAGTCACTGCCAGCGACACAGCCGTACCCCTCCTCTCTGTGCTAGTCACTGCCAGCGACACAGCCGTACCCCTCCTCTCTGTGCTAGTCACTGCCAGCGACACAGCCGTACCCCTCCTCTCTGTGCTAGTCACTGCCAGCGACACAGCCGTACCCCTCCTCCCTGTGCTAGTCACTGCCAGCGACACAGCCGTACCCCTCCTCTCTGTGCTAGTCACTGCCAGCGACACAGCCGTACCCCTCCTCTCTGTGCTAGTCACTGCCAGCGACACAGCCGTACCCCTCCTCTCTGTGCTAGTCACTGCCAGCGACACAGCCGTACCCCTCCTCTCTGTGCTAGTCACTGCCAGCGACACAGCCGTACCCCTCCTCTCTGTGCTAGTCACTGCCAGCGACACAGCCGTACCCCTCCTCTCTGTGCTAGTCACTGCCAGCGACACAGCCGTACCCCTCCTCTCTGTGCTAGTCACTGCCAGCGACACAGCCGTACCCCTCCTCTCTCTGCTAGTCACTGCCAGCGACACAGCCGTACCCCTCCTCTCTGTGCTAGTCACTGCCAGCGACACAGCCGTACCCCTCCTCTCTGTGCTAGTCACTGCCAGCGACACAGCCGTACCCCTCCTCCCTGTGCTAGTCACTGCCAGCGACACAGCCGTACCCCTCCTCTCTGTGCTAGTCACTGCCAGCGACACAGCCGTACCCCTCCTCTCTGTGCTAGTCACTGCCAGCGACACAGCCGTACCCCTCCTCTCTGTGCTAGTCACTGCCAGCGACACAGCCGTACCCCTCCTCTCTGTGCTAGTCACTGCCAGCGACACAGCCGTACCCCTCCTCTCTGTGCTAGTCACTGCCAGCGACACAGCCGTACCCCTCCTCTCTGTGCTAGTCACTGCCAGCGACACAGCCGTACCCCTCCTCTCTGTGCTAGTCACTGCCAGCGACACAGCCGTACCCCTCCTCTCTGTGCTAGTCACTGCCAGCGACACAGCCGTACCCCTCCTCTCTCTGCTAGTCACTGCCAGCGACACAGCCGTACCCCTCCTCTCTGTGCTAGTCACTGCCAGCGACACAGCCGTACCCCTCCTCTCTGTGCTAGTCACTGCCAGCGACACAGCCGTACCCCTCCTCCCTGTGCTAGTCACTGCCAGCGACACAGCCGTACCCCTCCTCTCTGTGCTAGTCACTGCCAGCGACACAGCCGTACCCCTCCTCTCTGTGCTAGTCACTGCCAGCGACACAGCCGTACCCCTCCTCTCTGTGCTAGTCACTGCCAGCGACACAGCCGTACCCCTCCTCTCTGTGCTAGTCACTGCCAGCGACACAGCCGTACCCCTCCTCTCTGTGCTAGTCACTGCCAGCGACACAGCCGTACCCCTCCTCTCTGTGCTAGTCACTGCCAGCGACACAGCCGTACCCCTCCTCTCTGTGCTAGTCACTGCCAGCGACACAGCCGTACCCCTCCTCTCTGTGCTAGTCACTGCCAGCGACACAGCCGTACCCCTCCTCTCTGTGCTAGTCACTGCCAGCGACACAGCCGTACCCCTCCTCTCTGTGCTAGTCACTGCCAGCGACACAGCCGTACCCCTCCTCTCTGTGCTAGTCACTGCCAGCGACACAGCCGTACCCCTCCTCTCTGTGCTAGTCACTGCCAGCGACACAGCCGTACCCCTCCTCTCTGTGCTAGTCACTGCCAGCGACACAGCCGTACCCCTCCTCTCTGTGCTAGTCACTGCCAGCGACACAGCCGTACCCCTCCTCTCTGTGCTAGTCACTGCCAGCGACACAGCCGTACCCCTCCTCTCTGTGCTAGTCACTGCCAGCGACACAGCCGTACCCCTCCTCTCTGTGCTAGTCACTGCCAGCGACACAGCCGTACCCCTCCTCTCTGTGCTAGTCACTGCCAGCGACACAGCCGTACCCCTCCTCTCTGTGCTAGTCACTGCCAGCGACACAGCCGTACCCCTCCTCTCTGTGCTAGTCACTGCCAGCGACACAGCCGTACCCCTCCTCTCTGTGCTAGTCACTGCCAGCGACACAGCCGTACCCCTCCTCTCTGTGCTAGTCACTGCCAGCGACACAGCCGTACCCCTCCTCTCTGTGCTAGTCACTGCCAGCGACACAGCCGTACCCCTCCTCTCTGTGCTAGTCACTGCCAGCGACACAGCCGTACCCCTCCTCTCTGTGCTAGTCACTGCCAGCGACACAGCCGTACCCCTCCTCTCTGTGCTAGTCACTGCCAGCGACACAGCCGTACCCCTCCTCTCTGTGCTAGTCACTGCCAGCGACAAATGTAACCATAAAGAAAAATGAATTCAGCGTGGCATAAAATCTTTATAAAATATTTTATTAATGCATATATTTTTAAAAACTAGTGCTAACTTTGCTCTTACTTCAGTGGTTTACACATATCCCCAAAGTTATAAAACTTGGTAAGACCAGCGGCAGCCATAGACATTTGTCTATGGAGGACAAAGCTATACTCCAAACAAATTGTGGGGTTACATCCCAAACAGGATAAAAAAAAAAGTCTAGGTAAAGATGGCTCGCTCCAAACACCCAGAAGACTAGAAACTGGACCAATGTTGATGCCCCCCACCACAGCTGCTGGAGAAGCAGACAGACACCAGGACGTTCTGGGATGTCACCAGGGAATTAATAGCCCTATATGTAATAGCTGATGTACTCCCATTAAGTTTGAAAAGGAGCCCTCCCTCCTTGTAACCTTTCAATATTTGGGAGATGCATTATGCAGCACCACAGCGGGTCAGTAACTGTTATGCAGTACTCAAGGGGTTAATTGTGTGCCCTTGGTACAAGGAGGGGAATTAACTTGTCCAAAGTCACAGGGAGCTGACCGGTAAGTAGAAATTAGCTCATTATTTAGGGGGGAGGACGCAGGTGCATGCGATTGACCTGTGAGAGCACAGGGAGGCTGCAGCGTGTGAGGATGACCCACTGATACCCTTTTGCGTCTCCACTTGTTCGAGTACTGAGGGGGAGGGGTGTGCAGCTCCAGGGGAGTGTAACACAGCCTCCTGTTTTCCACCCTGCAGCCAAATGAGGAGAGGAACATCTTGGCAGAAGCGAAAGGCTTCGACCCGTCCGAAGCGGGAGCCGTCGGGGTGAGTAATGAAACTCTGCCTCTTATTACCGAGGTGTAGAAAGTACAACTCAAACCAGGAATGGGGACTGCAGTATGGTGAAGCAGGAATCCCTGTGGAAAGCACTAATTAGTGAGAAAAAGTTGATTAACCAATCCATTTTTTTTTTTTTAATTTTTTTTTAGGTTTCTTATTTTAGTGCTTGTTTCATACTTTAACTCCTGTTAATATTCTTTCTCTCTACGTCCCTCCACGCCAGTACAAACAAATAGGGAATTAAGCCGTAGCTGGGGCAAAGAAAACAAATTGGGCTCCATCAGCCCCAATAAGGCTCCCTGCTCTGTTATTCTTTTCCTACCGATCATGGGGGTGGGTTCTCTCCTCAGGGTTTGCTATTTTAGTTATAAAGCCGTCTCTGCACCGCTTGTTCTGCAGTGTTTGGCATGGGGCCCTCCTGCTTGGCCCCTGTTTGGTGTGGGGCCCTCCTGCTTGGCCCCCGTTTGGCGTGGGGCCCTCCTGCTTGGCCCCCGTTTGGCGTGGGGCCCTCCTGCTTGGCCCCCGTTTGGCGTGGGGCCCTCCTGCTTGGTCCCCGTTTGGTGTGGGGCCCTCCTGCTTGGCCCCCTTTTGGCGTGGGGCCCTCCTGCTTGGTCCCCGTTTGGTGTGGGGCCCTCCTGCTTGGCCCCCGTTTGGCGTGGGGCCCTCCTGCTTGGCCCCCGTTTGGCGTAGGGCCTGGTTATTCGGCCTCTGATTAAGATTTTCCATGCATTATCACGTTTTTCTGTTCTCTGAGGAATATTATTGTGCATGGCCGTCTTTTCTCCCACCCTAAGATTGGTTGCTGCGTTGGTACCTCCCCAGGTGAGGAAATGGACATTTTACTGATAATCCCACTTTAGTCTCTCCTGTATGCAACGCTGCACATAGAATACAGCAGAAACAATGAGCCACTCCTAGAGGGCATCAAATCTCATTTTGGTGCCGGAGGCTCAGGGAGATGGCGACGTGCCCAATGTCACCAGGAGCTCACATTGGGATATGGACCGGGATGACCCACTTCATAGGTCATGACAATAACTCTGAGCTACACCTTGATCACTGTGGGTGCTCTTGAATGTGCACTTAGATTTATTTCTACAGGCAGTTATAACCCCAAGGTGACAACACATCAAACTGTCTCCTGTTTATTGGCTGTAGGAAGCAGAGGAGGAGAGGGTATCGCCTGCCCCTGCGCTCACACCTACACTCACCCCTACAGTCGCTGCAGTGCCCACCCTATCTTCTCCAGTCGCAGAGGCGCCACCTCTGGATACCAAAGAGGACAAGGTGAGAGCAGCTGCTACAAGGATCAAGAGTTTTGTTTATTCACTGAACCAGCAACATTCCCAACATTATTTGTGTACAATTTAACCCCTTAAATACAGCCCATGTAGCACACGAGAGTAACTTATCCATTTTGAAATTTGGATATTGTGTATAAATAAGATTTCCAAGCCACTGGGTGGTTGTGGAACAGACACCGGAGAAGGCGACTGGTAATCTCTAAGAGAAAAATATAGTTTTATTCATAACGGTAATGCTCCTTATTTGGCATACCGTGAAAACATATTCCCTGTGCTGTGTGATGTTTGTCTTAGTGTGATACTAACAGTCACTTTTGTCTGTTTCCCATATCCCAACTCACTTTCCCCCTCTTGCTGTGTGTCCCGCGGGTGCCCCCCTGCCCCCTCCGGTCCCGCTGTACCCATCTCACTTCTTACCTCCCTGTTCTCAGGCTTTCCTTGACCTGGAGGAAGATTTGGATAACATGGAGCTGGACGACATCGACACCACGGACATCAACTTAGACGACGAGTTTTCAGACGACTAAACCCGACATCTGGAGTTTTATTTAAGTGACCAAAACAGCCCCCCTTCCCATCCTCTCCTGGGCAGCGTCTGAGAGCTTCAGTAACGGGGGGCAGTTTCCAACCTCCCCCACAGCGATAAGATCTTGGACTCCTGGTCTGACCTGGGTGCCATCTTTAGGGTGGGCGCACTGGAGTTAGTCTCTCTTTTTGTACATTTACCTGTTGGCGCCTCCCCAATCATACATTTTCAGATCTTTTTGGATTTTCTGCATTAACTGAAAAATAAAGGTTATTGCTCAAACTGGTCTCATTTGTTTATCCATTAAACCTTGTCGCCAGGTGTTGTGATCACTGCAGGTTGTGATACCTTTCATTGGGCCAACATCCGAATTCTTCATACTCTTTGAACGATAAGATTTGAATAAATATTATATATAGTACTCTACGCTCCCCCCTTTCAAGTGCCGCAGTGATCAGTCTAAAGAAAAACTGACTTTCTGGTATGTGCCCTTGAATTAACCATTTCATGACTTGCAAGTCCATGTGGCAGGGAAAAGCTTAAGTTACTACCCAAGCAAAGACTTTTCGGAGCACAGTGTAAAGTTTCTAAAATAATTAAGCACAGGCAACGAGTGGGTTAAGTGACCATATCCCTTTTTGAAGCAAAGCATCATTGGGAATGTAGTTCAGAGGCTACAGAATGCACAGGGTTAATTTGTGCGACCCAGACAGACCTGTGCTTGCTCAGTGACGCTCTGGCCGAGCATGTTACCTGGTGGTTGTTAAGGTCCTTTGCCCTGCAGATTCTGGGACATCCAGCTCTAAATAACTGCTGTTTTCAGTGCTTTTCTCTACATACTGGCACCATACTCTGCATGCCCATATACTGTATATTACTGTGCAATGTGTTGCTGAGACATCTGGCAATGATCTCCCTACAAGCTCTGCCATTGCAACAACTTTAGAACATGCAGTGAATCCTACGGTGTGTATGTACATATCTGCATACAGGATGTGCTTGTTCAGTCGCCATACACAGGATCTTTATTCCCAGGTCTGAGCCTCCAATGCTGGTACATGAAATGTGAATAAATTATTATAACAGGACGGTGGGGTTTTGTGTGTTTTTGCCGCAGTCACGGAGATCTGGCTCCTGATTGGCTGGAGTTTGCTTCAGTATATATATATATATATATATATATATATATTTATATTTCCTTTGTCTGATAAATACACCACTATCAGGTTGATAGTTCTGTCCATTGAATTTTTCTCGTCTTGTGGATCAGTTTTCACACCTCTGGTACCTCCTCCCTGCACAGTGCACCTGAGAATTAACAGGACTCACTGATTTTCAATGAATAGCTTTATTTAGAAATGTTTCAGTCAGTCTGGTAGTGATAAATTAATCCGACCTCTCCAGCACAGAACTCTCCTTCCTCTAACATCCGTTAGAGCGTTGTAGGGTTCGGATAGATGTAGGTAGCAAGTGTCCCGTGGCTACTTCAGTATACAATAGTGACGAGTATGTCTATATACCTCCACCCTTCTCTACAGGATCTGTAACGAAGCTGCGTGTCACAGGCCTTTTATGGGGGTAGAGAGGAAGCACTATGGGACTGAACGGATGCCTCTGGGTTTCCATCAGCAGACAGACCTGCTCCGATCACAGATTCCTGATACGCCTGCAGCGCTAGCTCTATATACCCAGGCTTCTGGGCCTCCGTTTGCACAAAGATCTGCAACGAAGAAGTGCAGAGTTATAGAAAGATAAGACAACAGCCCCAAACAGATAAAGGGGATGATAATCTGAAAGGACTCGCTTGTATGCACATTTAAACCTTCAACAGTAATACAGGACAGTACCCTCTCACAAATGGGAGACGGGGAGAATATTGCTGGGGTGAATGCTATGGTAATCCGTGATAAACAGCAAGAGATCGCCACAAGTAATGCAAAGTGGTTCAAAACTTAAAATCAAATTCTTTTAATAAAAAATCTTAAACTGAATGATCTTTTCTACCCAAACAAGCCACACAATGCAACTAGCACAGCAAGCTCAGGCGACTACTGCGCTGCTTTTGTTTTGACGTAGTTGCAGGCTTGAAATGTTTTAGCCAAAAAATTGACCCAAAGTTAGAAGAAAAAATAGTAATGTACTAAATAATTTGTCATATTGGATGTGCATTGGGCCGCACGTAGTCTCTTTCCCAGTGGCACGCTACTTGATATGTGTTTTATTCCTCCAGTGCACCTTCCTTTAGGCTGCGTCCATAGATGGACCAGCCGCGCTGAGGCGTGCGGACGCTCCGCGCTGAGCTCCTGCATCCTCAATGAGGATGCCTTGAGAGGGGGCTCACGCGAACGTCCGCAGGCGTGCTGAGGAGTTGGAGGTTTCAGCCGAGCGCCAAGCTGTTTTCCAGCGCGCTGTCGGTTGAAAACCTCCAATCACAGCACAGCGGCGTCAACGTCACGGCGCCGTGACATTGACGTCAGTGCGTCGCGGGCGATTGGCCCAGCGAAGTCACTGCCCCGCCTCCAACCACCTCCCCCCGGCTCCCGCTGGCTCGCCTGCAAGTGCGTGCAATCGCGCTGACTGAAGCAGGGGAGCCTCAGCGTTAGCGCGCCTCCGCTCTCCCCACCCCTCTATGGCCCGGGCCTTATTCATCATTAAGGCCGAGCGGGCACCAAACCGTCTTTTGTCACAAGTGCAGAGTTAGCAGAAAATAAGCATGTCCAGGGTCGCAGACACGAAGGTGAGCGCTAGCTCTTGGGCACAGAGTTCATTGTGCCAGTACGCATGAGAATGCAGAGCAGATTTAAAGAAAAATAAACAATATATGAAATGTAAATCGGGAACATAGGCGTTGCAACGGGAAACAAAAAACTTCCTTTTAAAGTAAAATTCATATTTTGAGGCTTAACAAAAATAAATTAAAAATGGCCGCTTTGTCAAGTACTTAACAGCTGTGCAATCGCTTCGCTGGGACCGGCGGGTGAGTTTTCCATTTGCGCCTATCCATGCATTATTTCAACCAGAAGGTGTATTGTGGTAAGGACTTTCACTTAAAATACTATTGCACCGGTGTTAAATTGCATCTTTAACACCTTCACTGCTGAAAGGGGACGCGTCACTTGGGTTAAACAGCTCATACAATGGGAATGAACATATATTTGAATCCCCGCCTTCTCACCTTTACCAGCTCCACCCCGTCCACTCCCTGTGACTCTCCCGCAGACACGGTGTCCGGGTGCAGCATGTGATACAGTCTGATTAAACTCACTGCATGGTCCAGCCTGAGACACAACACATGGATATGGCTTCAAAAAACAGAATAACGTGTCTGTGGTAGAAATCTGAGATTAGGCGTCTCTAAGGGGTTCCCCAACAATCTGTAATGGCGGATCCCATGCCGTATGGTGGGTTCCTGAGCCCGTGTGGGGACTGCGCACTTAGTAAGGCCCCAAACTGCACCTCAGGGTGGTATACCTGTCAATTACAGTGGGAGCTTCCAAAGTCGATGCCAACACTGCTCTGCATCCACAACAGCAAGGCATTGTGGGGTGACACTTTGGAAGTCCTGTAGTGAGTGACAGCTACACCACCAAGCTGTGTGCACACAATGAGGTGCAGTTTGGGGCTTTATTAAGCAGGTGATCCCCCCTTCCCATGAGCGGAGGTCACGATACTGCCTGGGATCGGCCACACAGTTTTGTTAGCAATAGTCTGAGGAGTCGGCAAGAACATTAATTAGGGTTTTGGGGAGCAAATATTTTCTAGCATGGGGTGCACAGTGTAAAAAAAAAAAGGTTGAGAACCACTGGTGTAGATTAATAAGATCACTCTGGTATATTAGTGCGTCCCACGCGGAAAGTGAAGTGAAACTGCATCCAGGGTGTGTGGGAGACGCCCTCCTATCACATATTACATATGCACACCTCCACCTTCTCAAACTCAGGGGCTGTTAATTAAAAAGAAACCAGACTAAAATGTGTTTCACATTAAAACGTGCGTGGAAATGAAATCTGTTCTGCAAGACATCACTGTCACACCGAGCATTTATATTCCTGTACGGGACTGGGTCAGAACCGGTCACTCACAGGTCCCTCTGGATCATGTCTATAAGAAGTCCGTCTATCTTGCGCCGCGTGGTCAGGTGCCACACCATCCCCCCAAAGAGACGCGTGGAGCGCAGCAGGTCGTACTTCCCGTGCTGCTCGATGTGCTCGTACGTCTGGTGGTGCACCTGCAAAACCAGAGGCCCCAGGCACAATCAGGAGGTGCAAAGGAGTCTGGGAAAGCAGCAGTAACGGCATCAACAACGCACTGCACTTATTCTAGCTCTGCCGGACATTTGTGTATTTTAATTCAAGTCTACGGGTCGGTATATAATGACCCTCTAAATGGGCTCATGGCAATAAAAGGGTTAAAGAAGACAATGCTATTTTCAAAATATTGTTCTTTTGTTGTTGCAAATAGCACTTTATTTGAGCGATTAAAAGGCTTGTGATCTGGATTGTATTTGGAGCGAAAGGAAGGGACTGAGGTTTACCGTTTGTTTCAATGTTTATTTGACGTGATTTATACCTAAAATTAAGCAGAGAAACATTGAGCTCGGGGGAATTTTCCCATCTCGAGAAAACCTTTGTGGTCAGGGAGGTTAGCGACATGTTGGGGGGGAGGAAGGGGGCGAGGGAGACCAGTTAGTGGGACGCTGGGGAGGGTGGAAGTAGACGAAGGTTAGAGGGACGCTGGGGGGGGGGATTGAGGGAGACGGTGGTTAGCGGAACACTGGGGGGAGGAAGAATGGAGGGAGGCGGAGGAGAGCGTGATGCTGGGGAGGGGGGGAGACGGATGGAGACGGAAGTTAGCGGGATGCTGGGGTGGATGGAGAGAGGAGACGGAAGTTAGCGGGACGCTGTGGTGGATGGAGGGGACAGAGTTTAGCGGGACGCTGGGGTGGATGGAGGGGACAGAGATTAGCGGGACGCTGGGGTGGATGGAGAGAGACAGAGGTTAGCGGGACGCTGGGGTGGATGGAGAGAGACAGAGGTTAGCGGGACGCTGGGGTGGATGGAGAAAGACAGAGGTTAGTGGGACGCTGGGGGAAGGATGGAGAAATTCGGAGGTTAGCGGGACACTGGGGGAAGGATGGAGAGAAGAGGAGGTTAGCAGGACGCTGGGGGAAAGATGGAGAGAGGAGGTGGTTAGCAGGACTCTAGGGGAAGGATGGAGAGAGGAGGTGGTTAGCAGGACTCTGGGGGAAGGATGGAGAGAGGAGGTGGTTAGCAGGACGCTGGGGGTAGGATGGAGGGAGACGGAGGTGAGCGAGATGCTGTAGGGATGGGAGGAGACAGGTTAGCAGGACACTGGGGGGGGGGGGAGGGCAGGGGGAGCGAGACGGAGGTGAGCGAGATCCTGGGGGGATGGAAGGAGCCAGGTTAACAGGACACTGTGGATGGGGGGATGGAGGGAGACACAGGGGGGGAAATGGAGGGAAACGAAGGTGAGTGGTACACTAGGGGGTGGTGGAGGGAGACGGAAGTTAGCAGCATGCTGGGTGGGAGTAGACGGAGGTTAGCAGGACGCCGAGTGGGGGGGGATTAAGGTAGACGGATGTTAGTGGGACGCTGGAGGGAGACGGAGGTGAGCGGGACGAGATGGAGGTGAGCGGTATGCTGGGGGTGTTAAGGGAGACGGATGTGAGCGGGACACTGGGGGGGGGAAACAAAGATGTGCAGGGGATAACTGGGATACACAACGCTTACTCGGATGTATTCGGCAGAGTCCGGTTCAAACTGGGTCAGGCAACGGGTCAGAAATTCCTCATGACGATCCTGCTGAAACATGATCTGCGGGGAGAAAGTGCTGAGTATCACCGTAAAATCCTCAAGGGCGGAGCACAACGTTTGTTACCAACTGAACAGAGTTGCTGTGCAAACCGGATCTCAAAACCAGCCCAAGAATATAACTTCCCCCTCTGCAGGAATCCTCAGCACTGCGTTGGTAATTTGTGACAGAGGCTGCAGTGCGCAGAGATTCCTTGCTATAGAATTAGCCAGTTACCTGCATGTTCTCCTCTCTGAAGACGAGCGGGGGGGCGAGTTTGCGGCCTTCGCGGGGGAAGTACACCTGGATCATCCGGTCCCTCTCCTCCCAGGATGCTTTCCGCAGAGTGCCGCTCGGTTCTCTGACAACTATGAACCGTTCCTGGACCAAGAGGAGACAGCAAACTGAACAGCCAGATCCGGTACTGGCGGGGTTAATCCGATCCACCGGCCAGAGCGACTTAACCCTTTACAGCTAGAGGGATAGCACACTGTCACTCGTACAATGTGGATCATTTTGCAGTGGGGTATATATTGCCATGGTGGGAGAGATTGTTCCCGGTCACTCACGCGGTGCGGGGTGCTGTAGGTTATGTCAGTGAAGACGTATTTCGCGGTCTCGATGCCGCCGATGATCTCATCCACGGCCAGAACATCGTCTATGGGCTCCCGCTCACTCAGCACTGGTGGCAACTGCAGGTACTTCTTAGCTGCCTCAGCTGCGATCTGCACAGACTGAACAAGGAGAGCGCCAGAGGATTAGGGGATTATGTACGACCTGCGCGGCGGCACTGCAACCTCTGTGCGGCAGAAACTCCTTCCCCCAATGTTTCATGTGTTATACGACACTGTGCAGCATATTATATCCCCGACGTGCTATGCAGAGCAACTGGTGCTATGTAAACAGAAACTCAATAAGCAAAGCGAAACGTATCTAACGGGGAGCAGAGCAGCGGGGCGCAGAGCAATGTGTATCTGTAGCTCCATTCTGGTGCCCGTGGCAGTGTCGGGGTAGGGGAGCAGCATGTGAAGCTGTGGGGTGCCAGTGGCAGTGACGGAGTTAGGGCAGGGGTGCAGCGGGGTGCTGGGTGAAGCTGTGGGGTGTAGGGAAATGTGTATCTGTAGTTCCATTCTGGTGCCCGTGGCAGTGTCAGGGTAGGGGAGCAGCATGTGAAGCTGTGGGGTGCCAGTGGCAGTGACGGAGTTAGGGCAGGGGTGCAGCGGTGTGCTGGGTGAAGCTGTGGGGTGCAGGGAAATGTGTATCTGTAGTTCCATTCTGGTGCCCGCGGTAGTGCCGGGGTTAGGGCAGGGATAAGCAGTTGTAAGACGTCCCTCGTACCTCCTCATACTGCCTGTCTGTCAGCAGTCTGTACTTGGGCGGCTGCAGCTCATGCTTCACGGGACGGAATATTTTCTCCAGATTCAGACCGGTAATCCTCACCAGCAAACTCTGCACGTCTGGGTCGGTGAATGCAGGAGTCCTGTGCGCCGCCGGGGTATGGGGAGCTGGGGGGAGGACAGCCGGCATCACATAATACAGAGAATCACACAGGGAAGGGGCTGCGTGCACTCAGTAGGGTTATGGAAAGGTTCAGAGCCAAGGTCACTGCCTTTAAAGTGCACCTAAAATGAGATTGCAAGTTCTATGGGGAGGGTAACTAATACGTTGTATAAACAGTGCAGGATATGTGCGTGTGTGTGCGTACCATGTTAGCCGAGCTTAATAACCAAAAACGAATAGACGATACCATTCTGTGGCTAACGAAATGCTTTTATTTGCGCGCGCTTTCGAGATACACTGATCTCTTCTGCCGGAGGTTTTACAATGGATAAAGCAAGAAAGGTTTATACTTAAACACAGTGCATCCTGGAATGTATCTGTGACTGAAGCCTATCCCTACCCCCTGTGCAGTATGCGATTTATGACTTAAGGTGTTAGATGGTCCCTGAATGTTAGTGATGTAAGAGTATGTGTGTGTATGTGTATAAATATAAATGTATAAAGCTACACAGTGTATATAGCGCTTTACAAAAGGTGTGTATGGAGTGGGAGTGTATACCAATGGTGTGGGTAGGTGTAGAAATGTAAGAGGGTGTTGCATATATAACATGATGCACAGAATTTGGTAAAGATTAATACAGGGCAGTAGGGGGAGGGGAGCAGCTCCCCTGCAGGGCTTACAATCTATCCAGTGTCATATGATTAGCACGCATAAGATTGTCAGCTCTTCAGAAGAGGGACAATAACGGACTCGATCTACAGGCTAGTGGTTATGAGGGCTTCAGAAGCCCCCCGCTCCACCACTTGGTACTTATCCTATATACCATATCTCGCGTCTCCATAGATAATGGAATATATATATATATATATGTATATATATATATATATTGTATGTCTTTATTTATATAGCGCCATAAATGTACATAGCGCTTCACAGTAGTAATACATGTTGTAATCATATAAATAACAAATAATATATATATATATATATATAAATATATATAACAGGTCATGGGAATAAGTGCTTCAGACATAAAAGTAACATTAAGGAAGAGGAGTCCCTGCTCCGAGGAGCTTACAATCTAATTGGTAGGTAGGGGAACATATAGAGACAGTAGGCGGGAGTTCTGGTAAGTGCGTCTGCAGGGGGCCACGCTTTATGTATCATGTGTCCAGGATAATCCAGTGCTATGCATATGCTTCTTTAAGCAAATGTGTCTTAAGGTGGGTCTTAAAGGTGGATAGAGAGGGTGCTAGTCAGGTATTGAGGGGAAGGGCATTCTAGAGGTGCGGGGCAGAACGTGAGAAAGGTTTAAGGCGGGAGACAGCTTTAGATACAAAGGGGGTAAAAAGAAGACATCCTTGAAAAGAACGCAAGAGTCTGGATAGTGCATAGCGTAAAATAAGGGCTGAGATGTAAGGAGGGGCAGAAGAGTGTAAAGCTTTAAAAGTGAGAAGAATGGAGTATGAGATGCGGGATTTGATCGGAAGCCAGGAGAGGGATTTCAGGAGGGGAGATGCGGAGACAGATTTAGGAAAGAGTACAGTGATTCTGGCAGCAGCGTTTAGGATAGATTGTAGGGGAGACAGGTGAGAGGCAGGAAGGCCGGACAGCAGGAGGTTGCAATAATCGAGACGGGAGAGAATGAGGGCCTGAGTCAGAGTTTTAGCAGTCGAGTAACAGAGGAAAGGGCGTATCTTTGTGATATTGCGGAGGAAAAAGCGACAAGTTTTAGAAACGTTTTGAATGTGGGAGGAGAATGTGAGAGAGGAGTCGAGTGTGACCCCTAGGCAGCGTGCTTGTGCTACTGGGTGAATGATCGTATTTCCAACAGTAATGTGGAAGGAGGTAGTAGGGCCAGGTTTGGGAGGAAGTATAAGGAGCTCTGTTTTTGACATGTTACGTTTCAGTCGGCGGAGGGCCATCCAGGATGATATTCCAGAGAGGCATTCAGAAACTTTGGTCTGTATAGCAGGTGTAAGGTAAGGGGTTGAAAGGTAAATTTGTGTGTCGTCAGCATAGAGGTGATATTTAAACCCAAAAGATGTGATTAGGTCACCTAGAGAGAGTGTGTAATGAGAATATATATATATATATATATATATATATATATATATATATAGAAACCCTGTCTTCCCATAAGAAAAGGCACAAAAGCAGCAACACTCAGATAAAGCAAAAAGACATGTATTAGCAGTTACAAAACAGCACACTATAAACCCAACGTTTCGGTCCTAGGCAGGACCTTCCTCAGGGGGGACCCCTGAGGAAGGTCCTGCCTAGGACCGAAACGTTGGGTTTATAGTGTGCTGTTTTGTAACTGCTAATACATGTCTTTTTGCTTTATCTGAGTGTTGCTGCTTTTGTGCCTTTTCTTATGGGAAGACAGGGTTTCTATATTGATTTCTATGGAGCATGCACCTTGACTTTACATTTGTTGCTTGGAGTGCTGGCTGCTGCTTTTTTTTGTTATATATATATATATAGCAGAAAATAGCCGTGTTAGTCCAGTTGCAATAGTGCAGAATAAATGAGTTCTTCATTATTAGGTGATACCTTTTTTATTGGACTAACAATTTATGTCATAGGACAGTCCTATGACATAAATTGTTAGTCCAATAAAAAAGGTATCACCTAATACTGAAGAACTCATTTATTCTGCACTATATATATATATATGTAATGGAAATATTACCGTAAGCTCATTTGCATGTCTTAGACAGGTCTGAAACCCCGCCTTTCACCATTATCACCCAGTGCTTCCACTGCAGCAAGGGATTCTGGGAAATGACATGCAAATGAGCATACAGTAATATTTCCATTTGCTATATGCTTTACTATGGAGGGTTTTTGTCACAGGCACTGCACCCAACGTTTCGGTCAGCTAAACGTGACCTTCCTCAGGGATCCCTGAGGAAGGTCACGTTTAGCTGACCGAAACGTTGGATGCTGTGCCTGTTTTATTCAACATCAATACAGTTGTTTCTACTACTTGGCTGTGTGCTGTCTCTCCTTTCCGGATCCACCATCTGGTAATATATGCTTTCTATGTGCATATTGGACAAGCATCAGTTTATTTTTTGTTTCCACTGTGCCTTCTGCTCTTGTTCGTTTATATATATATATATAGTCACTACCTAGGACGTGTCAGCTCCCGGTGACCTTGCGAAGGTCACGTTCCCCATCTGTCCATCTGACAATTAGACTGTCAGCCCTTCATGGCAGGAACAGGATGAGTGCTATATAAATTAATATTGGATTGTATCCCAAGTTCCCACCCTGTACTGTAATAGGGTTATAATTCTTGCTCCCGTAATATTGTATATCATAATTAAGATTGATGAATTAGAGACGTTCATTAGCAGCCTCACGTGATTATTAATTAGATATTTTCTCATATTATTGTGAGATACAAGGTCATCACGTGACTTCCCGGCCCAGCGATCCAACTCGCGTCCACGTAGGTGCATGAGCTCACCCGCGGCACACAGCGCTCTCCTCCGAGTCACCGTCCCCGGTCGGAGCCGCCGCAACAGCCATCCAGTGCGCGAAGCCATGTCTGTAACCGTAAACTTCCGCTTCCGGTTCTGTGCCGCAAAGCACGGTGGGAAATGTAGTCCGCAGCCGATCTCTGTGCGGGAATGGGGAGAGCCCGCTGGGAGGGGAAAGAAGTGAGGTAAAAATATATCATTCTTATAATAATAATGCAAAGTCAAAGGATTAGACATAAAATAACAAGCAGAATTAAATACAGAGTAAATTAATACATTTTTAAATGAAGTGAATCAATCTGAGACAAAGACTAATGAAGTAGTAGATAAATGTCAAATAAATATAAATTAAATAAATATAACGTTAAAAAACTACACATTTAATGCAAATAAAATAAATACATTTGATATGAAATCAATCAAATTAAAACTGAAAAAATGGAGCAAACACAATAGATAAAATATAACAAATTATAGAAATTAAATGCAAATAAATTAATACGTTTTATTATAAATAATGAAAGCGTTAAACACGGTCAGTGTTCTATCAATAAGAAAAATTACGTTCGGATATGCTCATGTCTCTTGGTTACTTTAGTATTTTAGAAAGTCTTAAACACAAACAATTAATAGACATTTAATGGAATTATTTCCGTCTTTTAAATGAAGCTTTCCTACTGCTAACGCTTAAACAGGTCTCTGCTCA
Source organism: Ascaphus truei (assembly GCF_040206685.1). Classification (NCBI taxonomy): domain Eukaryota; kingdom Metazoa; phylum Chordata; class Amphibia; order Anura; family Ascaphidae; genus Ascaphus; species Ascaphus truei. The sequence goes on along the minus strand of NC_134496.1, from coordinate 26,779,604 downwards.
AATCATGGTCACTACATTTCTTATAATCAATATGTTATTCATGTGCCTCCTGTACTTATTAGAATACAGTACTTAAAAACATGACCTCAGAGAGGGAGTGGCTCAGTGTAAAGACACTGACTGGCACTGAGACCAGCTGCACACAGCACTGAGAGTTTGAAGCAGGGGAGTCTTGTTCAATTCCCAGTGTCGTGACCCTGGGCAAGTCATCTCCCTGTGCCTCAGGCACCAAAAACATAGATTGTAAGCTCCACGGTGCAGGGGCATGTGCCTGCAAAATGTCTCTAAAGTGCTGCATATGACTGGCAGCACTATACAAGAACATGCTATTATTATTATTATTATTATTATGATGATTATTATTATTATTATTATTATTATTATATGCACCAGGGGGAAAACATATTATTAATTAAAATCCCCACCCGGAGTATTTTTTTTAAAATTGGGATGACAAGTATACGTTTACAAATTTCATATATTGGATGATTTATATACAACTATTTAATATGTATTGTGATGTGACGTGGCAATGAAATAGAACTTTGCCTTTCCAACATTTTTCCCATCGCGCTGTTCTGCCGCAATATGGTCTAAGATCAGAGTTTCCTTTTCTTTTTTGTGCATCCACATTTCAGCGCTAAAAAGTACAAAGCTTTATAAAATGTGCACGTGTGAAAATCGTTATGACTTATACATATGACGCATAGTTCCTGGTTTGAAATTAAGTTTGACGCATCGTGTTGTGGCGAATACCTGATTGATACGATTTAAATGAAAACAGAATTCTGTGTATTTTTTTAATTTATTACCAGTGTTCGTAAATATCAATTATTAGTGTAATATTATTTATAATAATTGTTAGTAAATATCACTTATTACTGTAATATTATGTGTAACTACTGTTAGTAAATATCAATTATTAGTGTAAGACTTATTATAAATAGAGTGTTGGTAATGATCAATTATTAGTGTAATATTATTTACTGATAGTGTTAGTAAATATACATTTAGTGTACAATTATTTATAAGTGTTAGTAAATATCAAGTAACACCTGTGATATTATTTAAACAAATGTTAGTAAATATCAATTATTAGTGTAATATTATTTATAAAAAGTGTTAGTAAATCGCAATTATTAGTGTAATATTACTTACTACTAGTGTTAGTAAATATAATTTATTCGTGTCAAATTGTTTATAAGTGTTAGTAAATATGAATTATTACTGTAAAATGATTTATAACAATTGTTAGTAAATATCCATTATTAGTGAGATATTATTTATAAAAAGTGTTAGTAAATAGCAATTATTGTAATATGTATAACTAGTGTTTGTAAATATCAATTATTAGTATAATATTATTTAAAATAGCCATACTGTGAAAAAAATACATCTTATTATCCTATATAATGAAGCATCCCGGGGTGATACATAGCTTAATTCTGCGCTAACACTTTTAACAGACTTTTTAGGGTTTATGCCAAGTTTGGACTTTTTCTTGGGCGCAGAAAGATCATTTTTTTTGTATATCCCAATAACATCGTTTCTGTGTGCCGGAAAAGTGAGGGGACATTTCTGGTGAGTACAGAGGTGCAAGCGCAATTTCATATGACATAGTCGCCCGCTATGGGCGCCGTTTAGTACTTCACCCCTGATGTTTTGTAATGAACATAACCCTGTATGTTTCAGAGCCTGGGATATGGTAACAGAGCAGCAGGTGTCACTGTCTCACTGTCAGATCTCAGGGGGGATGTCACAGTCTGAGGGTCTCTTATATTCTTATCACAAACTGTCCCTGATACGAATCAGCTGATTTTAATCTGATCAACCCCTTACTTGCTGGGGTGGGGGGCTGGAAGCTTTTCCTCTTTCCCCCCTCCTGTCCTATTCTCTTATAGTTACTTTTTTGGAGTCAAAAATATATATAGATGTAGAGGTATCTGTACCGTGTTAGCCGAGCTTTAATAATCAAAACGAATAGACGATACTGTTCTGTGGCTAACGAAATGCTTTTATTTGTGCGAGCTTTCCAGATACACTGATCTCTTCTTCCGGCGAAGAAAGTGTATCTGGAAAGCTCGCACAAATAAAAGCATTTTGTTAGCCACAGAACGGTATCGTCTATTCATTTTTGATTTTATATATATATATATATATATATCTAAAAAATGTTTTTTAATGCATTGTTGCATCAGTCGTTCTTCTGGCAGTGAAGTGGTTAAAGGGCCAGACCCTCCAAGGACCAAACAGATATAGGGGAATTACAAGAATGACCAGCTAGGGTTACAATTACATCGACTCACAAGTAGCAAGCAGAACTGTTACTGTAATGTGACTGCATCTTGATAAACAGTTTATTGTGTGCATATGTCTTTATTTATATAGCGCCATTAATGTACATGGCGCTTCACAGTAGTATTGGGCTAATTCCCCTTTAAAAAAAAAAAAAAAGCTTGGTTTCTTTACTTGTATTTTGGTTAAAACGAACGTGTTTCCCTTTCCTCCAGAAACACTGGATCTAGGGTTGCTATATGGCTTCTCCAAAAATACTGGACACAATGGTGAAAGGTGCGATGCGCTCGAGAGACACACACACGCGCTGTTTCCTCCTCTCCTTGGCCCCACCCCCTGGCTCCTGACACCTGGAAGCTGCCCAGCCCTCTAGCAACAGCCATGCTGAATCCCCCAAGCTGGTCTGGTCACTATGTCCAGTGAGGTAACACCGGCCACATACATGTCCAGTATTACCTCTCATTTTTTACTGGACAGTGTCCAAATACAGGACAGTCCGGTTCAATACTGGACACCTGGCAACCCTACCTGTCTCCCAGTGATCCCAGTATATAAGCTACTTATCTGTCTGACTAAGGCTGCGCTTATAGTGCCGGCGACGCTGATGTCACGCTGCGATCGCTGGAAAAATCAAATTGAAGTGACTTCCAGCAATAGCGACCGTGCCGTCGCATCGCGCCTACTATAAGCGCACGCAACGGCGTCAATACATTTGTTTTGACGCGACGTCGCATCGCCTGCACTATAAGCGCAGCCTAATGATGGATTCGGAATTACCATACGAACATCGGAAAAAAGAAATACAATTACATGCGGCTTTGAGGACTGACAAACAGTCTTATCACCAAGTGACATTACATAAAAGTTGTAAAAACCCTCCGAAGATATTGATTACCGTGGAAATATTAAAAGTTAAAAAAATATATATTTGTAATAACGTCTGCTTTTTTTGTTTTTCTTTATAAAGTTGTCAGTCCGCCCCAGTAAACCTATCAAACATTTCGCTGTCTTCAGTTCCGTTTGGTCCGCACAGGGACTGACCCATCAAAGCAGAGTCCCATGTCCCATTTGCCTTTGGGACCATCGTCTCTATTCGGTGCACGAAGGAAAAAGGACCAGGGTTTGGATCCCTGAAAAATCCCATGTACCAGAATAAGGATTCCCTACAGCGGATTACATATTAATAGGGTTATTGAGCTGTCACTCTGTTTGTCACTGTTTGCTCTGCTCTTCAGATGTCACTCTCTGCATGTCCCTGTCCCTCCTGTCACTGTCCCCTTCCACCCCCACCCCCATCCCCATATAGGTCTCCAGGGCACCCTCCAGTTTGGAGCAGGCAGGGGAATGTTCACAGTGGGTGGGCAAACTGCTGCTTATCTGCTGTCAACTCCAGTGTCCCCTGAGACTGTCTAATTCCCATCCCTGCAGCAGGGGGGCACATTCCCAGCTGTCCAGTACCCGCTCTGAGGCACAAGAACACACACAGCTCAGTGGGGCACAGGGCTCAGGGTAACCTGCAGGGTGTATATGATTTGGGGAAAGTTGTCTGAACAGCAGTTATATGGAGCAATGGGAAGGAATTCTGTTATAGGAAGGGGCAATAGAGGAGTTATATGGAGCAATAGGAAGCATTATAGGGACTGGTTTAATGGAGCAATAGGAGGAGTTATAGGGAGAGGTTGTATGGGGTAATAGGAGGAGTTATAGGGAGAGGTTATATAGAGCAATAGGAGGAGCTATATGGAGCAGTAAGGGGTGTTATAGGAAGTAATTGTGGGTGTTAGCCGTCTCTCTGCCTAAAATATTTAAATTAACTATTAAATGTATTGGAACATTTTTCCTATTTGCCGCAGAAAGTAAAGGACAGAATGATTTCCGCATTATAGAGCTCTCTCATGTGCAGAATCCACGGTTTCTTTTTTTGAGTGAAATCTTTAAAACCTCGACTTGTTGATAAAGATTAGACCTAATGAGGCCATTATCTCTCCTCTCCCGTAACAGTAACAACCTGAGCCTTTTTCTGCCGATGCTCAATTTGTGCCATGTGTTTCTCCTTTAGATAAGATCTCTAAGAAAAATACTGAGTGAATCTGAATCAGCTGACGTTAAACCCCAAGGCTTCCACCTTACAAATCCCATTGAACAAATACCCTGCACACTCTCCTTATGGAGACAGATGTACAAGAACTTAACGTATGTTAAGGGGTCAGTCCCTCCTAGGGCCAAAGTGTACTAATGGCAGTGACATGTTTAAGGGGTCAGTTCTTTTTTGGACCAAAGTGTACTAATGGCAGTGCCGTACTGGGTTAAAAACAAAAGGCAAATATTTTTAAATATATATTTTTTATTGTATATGTCTTTATATAGCGCCATTAATGTACATAGATCTTCCCAGCAGAAATACATGTTACCATCATATAAACAACAAATAACAGATCATGGGAATAAGTGCTTTAGACATAAAAGTAACATTTAGGAAAAGGAGTCCCTGCTCTGAAGAGCTTACAATCTAATTGGTAGGAAAAACGTACAGAGACAGTAGTAGTGTGTTCTGGTAAATGTGTCTGCAGGGGGTCAAGGTTTATGTATGAGGTATAAAGTATCAGCCACGGAGCTACTCATGCTTTGTTAAGCATTTTTTTAATGTCTCAGAAGTAGCTAAATATATTTGAAGTGTTTTTACAATCTTTACTCAATCTCTTGTGTGATAAGACTGTTTGTAAGATGTTGTATTTACATTTATTGCGCTGCCATGATCGGCCAAAGATATAACGGGGCAGTAATTTCCAGACAACATTATGATAATACAGAACGGAAGAAAATAGACAATGACTCATTTTTATTCACAGGAAGGAAATCGAATAGGATTTATCTAAAGACGCTGTTTACATCAATAAGCTTTTTAACTCTTCGGTGTCACGGGAATGCAATGTGCCGCTCTCTGGCTGCGAAGGGGTTGAAACTAGAGAATGGGCGACTCTGCCAAAATCCATTTCCCGTTTTTTTTGCTGATGTTACCCACAAATGGATTTGGGCAGTTTCCATCCGCGGGGATTCATCAAAAGTCGTCATCGGATACAAGCCGCTGGCGGATTCTTACGAACGGATTGCTGAATCCGCGGATTGGATTCTATAAATCCGTCCACGGGCTGCGGGAAATCATTTAAAAAAAATCGGGAAAACGCGAATTGCCCTTTTTGACAGCGATCCGCTAAAACCCGCGGACCAAAGGAACCGGCCAATTCCTACAAATAATTTGCCAATCTCTAGTTAAAACCCTTTTATTTGCACCATTCAGATGACTGTCTCTCACGTATGATAACCTCTGAGGAAATTGAGACATTTTGGGATTCTGACCCCAAAAACAGGCATTTTCTCTGCAAAATTTTGGTTGATAATTTTTAGCAGTGAGATTATTATTTTTTTATCCATCCCCAGGTCAGCGAGAGTGACCGCTGGTCAGCGAGAGTGACAGATAACCGGGGAGGGTGGCAGGTCTGCAGTAGGTCTAAAGTTAGCATAGGATGAACTTGGTGGACATATGTTTTTTTTCAATCTCATCTACTACAGTATGTAACTCTGTAACTATATCACAAAGCATTGCATCCCAAGGTTTAGGGAAACTGTTTACTGCCCTTATCTCTGCCTTATCCTGCTCCCTGTGTTTCTTTTAGTTTGTTATTTGATAAGCTTTATTATCACGATGGAGCAAACCAGATTAAGGTGCTCCCCTCTCCCCATTCAGAGCCCCATTTTAAAACGAAAAATTTAACAATGTGTAAAAATCCCATAAAATGTCTAAGGCTGAGGCCCCAGTACCTCCGCTGCACGCGCGCCCGCGAGACTGGCGGCGCGTGCAGCCGATTCCCCGGTCTGCAGTGAGCTGCAGGAAGAGAGACCGGGGGGGGGGGGGAGGAGTGACGGGGCGCAGCCATGACGTCACCCGGCAGGTTCGCCTTCATTGGCTGAACCGCCGGGAGGCGTGGCTTAGCGCTCCGTCACGAGTCCTGCTCTCAATTCTATTGCAACTCTCGCAGCGGGCCCGGCGCCATTGAGGGGAGGGCTCTCGGCGGGCGCTGCAATATCCAGTGGGGACCAGGCCTTATCCTGGTCTGATTTTTTTTTTTTTTTTAAAGGCTCTGCTGGAAACTTATTAACCCCTTCACTGCCATTTGTTTCATTATGTCCTACAGGGGACTAACCCTGTCTTTTTTTTTATTATTACTAAGTCTTGACTCCCAGAGCTTCTAGGACTGAAAATGAAATGTGCAGCAATGTATAGTCTGGTGGAGTATTGCTAGAGACGGCCGGTTCCTTTGGTTCGCAGATCTCAGCGGATCAATGTCAAAAAGGGCGATTCACGTTTTGCAATTTTTAAAAATTATTATTACCCATACACTCAGCTGATTCCGCAAACCCGTCCACGGATTTGTAGAACCCGTCCACGGGTTGTAGCCAGTGTTGGATTTCGATGAATCCACGCGGATTGAAACCATCCAAACCCGTTTGCGGATTTTACAGCGCAAAGAGGATTCGCCCTTCTGTAAGTATTGCTGCACATTGACAGTATCACCAAAGGATGTTGAGAGAGTGTTGGCAGGGAAGGGGTTATGTTGGCAGTGTGCGTTGGCCCCGTCAGAGTCAGAGGGGGGCCAGGCTGGGCGGTAGGGAGAGGGAGGTCAGGCTGGGCGGTAGGGAGAGGGGGGTCAGGCTGGGTGGTAGGGAGAGGGGGGTCAGGCTGGGCGGTAGGGAGAGGAGGGTCAGGCTGGGCGGTAGGGAGAGGGAGGTCAGGCTGGGCGGTAGGGAGAGGAGGGTCAGGCTGGATGGTAGGGAGAGGGAGGTCAGGCTGGGCGGTAGGGAGAGGAGGGTCAGGCTGGATGGTAGGGAGAGGGGGGTCAGGCTGGGCGGTAGCGAGAGGGGGGTCAGGCTGGGCGGTAGCGAGAGGGGGGTCAGGCTGGGCGGTAGGGAGAGGGGGGTCAGGCTGGGCGGTAGGGAGAGGGGGGGTCAGGCTGGGCGGTAGGGAGAGGGGGGTCAGGCTGGGCGGTAGGGAGAGGGGGGTCAGGCTGGGCGGTAGGGAGAGGGGGGTCAGGCTGGGCGGTAGGGAGAGGGGGGTCAGGCTGGGCGGTAGGGAGAGGGGGGTCAGGCTGGGCGGTAGGGAGAGGGGGGTCAGGCTGGGCGGTAGGGAGAGGGGGGTCAGGCTGGGCGGTAGGGAGAGGGGTCAGGCTGGGCGGTAGGGAGAGGAGGGTCAGGCTGGGCGGTAGGGAAAGGGGGGTCAGGCTGGGCGGTAGGGAGAGGGGGTCAGGCTGAGCGGTAGGGAGGGGGGGAAAGGCTGGGCGGTAGAGAGAGGGGGGTCAGGCTGGGTGGTAGGGAGAGGGGGGTCAGGCTGGGCAGTAGGGAGAGGGGGTCAGGCTGGGCGGTAGAGAGAAGGGGGGAAGGCTGGGCGGTAGAGAGAGGGGGGTCAGGCTGGGCGGTAGGGAGAGGGGGGTCAGGCTGGGCGGTAGAGAGAGGGGGGTCAGGCTGGGCGGTAGAGAGAGGGGAGTCAGGCTGGGCGGTAGGGAGAGGGGGGTCAGGCTGGGCGGTAGGGAGAGGGGGTCCAGGCTGGGCGGTAGAGAGAGGGGAGTCAGGCTGGGCGGTAGGGAGAGGGGGGTCAGGCTGGGCGGTAGGGAGAGGGGGGTCAGGCTAGGCGGTAGGGAGAGGGGGGTCAGGCTGGGCGGTAGGGAGAGGGGGTCCAGGCTGGGCGGTAGGGAGAGGGGGGTCAGGCTGGGCGGTAGGGAGAGGGGGTCCAGGCTGGGAGGTAGGGAGGGGGGGTTAGGCTGGGCGGTAGGGAGAGGGGGTCAGGCTGGGCGGTAGGGAGAGGGGGTCAGGCTGGGTGGTAGGGAGGGGGGGGTCAGGCTGGGCCGTAGGGAGAGGGGGTCAGGCTGCCCTCGGCGTCCCACTCACTCCTCTCAGTCTTGGCAGAGCGTCCCACACAAGTTCTGCACACAGCTGGGCTAATGCTGCTGTCCCACTCACATCGCTGCTCCAGGAAAAACCCTCGCCCATGCATCTCCTAACACCCCAAAAAGAGGGTACATAAGGCAGGCAAATTATTCAGGCTGATTTGGAAAAACATAAGCAGTATTTATGGTGTTGATGAGGGGTGCGGGGGGGGGCTTACAAAACATTATTTTAAAAGAAGGGGGGCTGTAAATTTGGATTATTAAGAGTAGTTTTGTGAATTAATTATTAAGAGAGTAGTGGTGCTTTGTGTGAGAGTATAGAAATGTCTGTAGATGTTATACAGTGTCCTCTGACCAATAACTTGCAGCACTGGGAAAGTGACGGCTAGAAAGCGTCAGCACGTCATGACGTATGACAGGCTACCTGACGCTTTCTAGTTGTCACTTTCCAAGTGCTGCAAGTCATTGGTTTGAGGACCCAGTGCACCTGGTCCTTGCTGTATAACATGGTCCTTGCTGTGTAACATGGTCCTTGCTGTGTAACATGGTCCTTGCTGTGTAACATGGTCCTTGCTGTGTAACATGGTCCTTGCTGTGTAACATGGTCCTTGCTGTGTAACATGGTCCTTGCTGTGTAACATGGTCCTTGCTGTGTAACATATATATACACACACACACACACACACACACCTTTTTTTCTGGCCTGATGGGAAGGCACTTGCATGTGGTGGCCGCTTCCTTGTTGCCGTCCTCCATCTTGTGAATCACAGCGGCAAATGATGCCGCGGACGTCACCAACACGATGTCACACGGTGTCTCGTTGCCATGACAACGCGGCGGCAAATTACGTCATGCATGGCAACGGGACGCCGTGTGACGACACGTAGGTGACGTCCGTGGCGTCATTTGACGCTGAGGTTCGGAAGGAGATGCAGGGCGGCAGCAAGGAGGCGGTCACCACAGGCAAGGGCCTAGGGGCGGCGGGTCTTCAAATCCGCCGCTGCATACAGATGATGCTGCAGACACGCAGAAAAAGGTTTCGTGGTCAGACGAGACAAAAATGTAACTTTTTGGTCCCAGTTCCTAGCGTTACGTCTGGCCCAATCCTACCAAGTAAAGACTTAAGGAACTATTGCAACCAGTATTTTTCACTCTTTTATTCCCCCCTTTGCTGACAGTTAACCTCCTCATATAACAGTGTTCAGTGTAACCACTGCAACTTTGTAGCTTTGAATAAAAATGGCTTTCTCTCTCGGCATTAGTTTATGAGGTAGATGATAGAGAAGGTGTTACATGGCTGACTGATGTATTACATTTTCAGTATATTGTACTGTCGGTTTTGCTGAATCATGGAACATAGGGCTAGAGAATTTCCCATAGAAAAATGCCAACTTGTTGTTGCAGGTCAGATAAGCTTCGTGCTGAGCAAGGCTGTTTCTCGCTGCTAATTTGCTTTCCAGATTCATTAACGAGTGTATGAGAATCCTCCCTACATCTGCACAGCTGCGGTGATTACAGAACGGATTTAATAACAAAATCCACATTATCTGTTACCTTCCCAAGGATGCACCAAATTCCTACATCAACCCAGAATCCATGTAGGAAAGTCCCTGCTAGTGGCTAGATTTTTTTTTTTTTTACAATTTCAATTCATCACTTAAAAAGATGCCGTTTCTGCAAATATTACTGTTGTTATTTTTTTAACATCATTGGGAAACAGAAAAATTGGATGTTAGCTACTCTGTACTGACAGTTATCCCTGTAATACTTTAAAGCATCGGTCCACGCCGATCGCCATATATTTATCTTACGAGATCTCTTCCTGCCCTTTTTTAACGCTGTTTATATTTTCAAAATCTGATGTCCCTTTAAGGAGATGTAAGCTTTTTAAAATATTAAGTGTCTGGGAGCTTAAAATGGAGATCTCCCTGGGACCCATGGTTAGGGTTGCCAGGTGGCTTCTCCAAAAATACTGGACTCAATGGTGAAAGGTGCGTCAGGTCACTATGTCCAGGGAGGAAAATACCGGACACATACTGTACATGTCCAGTATTAGAGTACCTCTCATTTTTTTACTGGACAGAATATCCAAATACAGGACAGTCCAGTTCAATATCGGACACCTGGCAACCCTACCCATGGTAACCTCAGATGTTAGAGATTGAGAACATTTTAATTTTTACACTAAAAACAACTTAAAAAAAAAAGGGCAGGACATACTCAGGGGGGCAAAATATAACATTATATAGGATTCTAGGTTGTCCTTTAATGGGATCCTATTAAAAGTGAGGATAGTCCTCTTACACACTCTTTGATAAAGTCCAAACCCGGACGAAACGCGTCATAGTGTCTTCTTGCTGATGTTCACATTGTCAATTTAATAAAGTTTTTTTATTTTTTCAATGCGTTTGGCTGATTGGAGGAGCTGTGACCGCCGCGTCACTTCTTTTTTTTCCCTACCTTGTTCGTCATTTCCGGCTGGAGCACGCCGACACCACTAGCAGCTGGCAACCGCGCTGCTCAACTATCAGCAATACGGGCAGATCACGCAGGCATACCGTGAGTATTGACCGCTGATTCGAACACCGCAGGACACAGGGTGCAGGTGAGGTTTATTATAACCGGATTCTGTGGACTTACCTTTGGGCATTTCTCTGGACGTGTCCATCTGTACTTCTACCGGCGTTTTCTAGCCCCCCACCCTGTATTAGTTCAAACGGATGAAGTTTCCTAGCTTTTATAGCAGTACCTTATGACAAAGTGGTGTCTTTCTCCTGTTACTATGGACTGATATATCCACAACCTTGGTTTAGTAGCCCCAGGTTTATACGGGGGTCACTTCCCAATTTTTGCCTACTGCTCTTACACACACTAGATGCTCTCTAGACTGTAATAGGATCAATGTTTTACACACATCAGATGCCCCCATAGATTTCAATAGGAACAACCTCTTACATACACGAGACGCCCTATAAGCTTTAGTGGGACCTCTCCTTATAACATGCCCGGTCTATGAGTCATTAAACTGAGATGTAACACAAAGTACAACAAGTCTCTACTTTTAACATTATCTCCTCATTATAAACAATCACTTTCTGTTCCTTGATATTTGCAGGTTGTCCTGGGAGTGAGGCTATGGGGTTTTCAAGGTCCTAGCCAACCACTGTGACTTCTTACCCCATAAATACCCTGGGTACTCGGTCATAAGACAGGGCACTCATGATTAACCCCTTGCATACCAATACAAAAGGGAAAATAATAACATCCCCTATTTACTTATGTAACCACCCCCAGGAATCGGATGAAGGTCATAGAAAGGGTTATAGGGAGGGGTTATAAAAAGGAATCGAAAGCGTTATAGAGATGGGTTCTATGGAGCAATCGAAGGGGTTATATGAAAAAATAGGAGGGGCTATATGGGGCAATAGGATGGGTTATACTGAGCAGTTATATGGAGTAATATTAGTATAGAAAATGGTTATATGGAGTAATAGATTAAATTGTAATCTCTTCCGGACTGGGACTACTTTTACTAAACGTCACTTTTATGTCGGAAGCACTTCTTCCCATTGTGTTATTTGTATTATTTGGTATTTATATGATTATCATGTACATGAATGGCGCTATATAAATAAATATATACATATATATATTCCATAGGAGGAGTTATAGGAAGCGGTTATATTGAGTAATAGGATGGGTTATAGGAAGCGGTTATATTGAGTAATAGGAGGGGTTATAGGAAGCGGTTATATTGAGTAATAGGAGGGGTTACAGGAAGAGGTTATATTGAGTAATAGGAGGGGTTATAGGAAGCGGTTATATTGAGTAATAGGATGGGTTATAGGAAGCGGTTATAGTGAGTAATAGGATGGGTTATAGGAAGCGGTTATATTGAGTAATAGGAGGGGTTATAGGAAGCGGTTATATTGAGTAATAGGATGGGTTATAGGAAGCGGTTATATTGAGTAACAGGAGGAGTTATAGGGAATGGTTATATGGAGTAATAGGAGGGGTTATAGGGAATGGTTATATGGAGTAATAGGAGGGGTTATAGGGAATGGTTATATTGAGTAATAGGAGGGGTTATAGGAAGCGGTTATATTGAGTAATAGGAGGGGTTATAGGAAGCGGTTATATTGAGTAACAGGAGGAGTTATAGGAAGCGGTTATATTGAGTAATAGGAGGAGTTATAGGGAATGGTTATATGGAGGACATACTTGACACACACTTGATAATTGGATATATGCAGTTTGTGTCTCAGGCCCTCTCTCTACTCTCTTATTTGGGGTAAACTTCAGATTTTATTACTATCTTGCATGTGACCAGCAGTGATTTATGTAGGGATGGAAACCTTGTGGGAGCTGTCCAGCGCCTTAATATCCCGAAATTAACAGGAAACACTAGACACAGGAGCTTTCAGTCTAAGTATAGGTTATGGCCACATGGGGCCTTCATGGGACTTGTTTAGGGCCTGTGTGAGACGTTGTTCGCAGGAGTGAATGGGTCAATAGAGTTATTTTGTGCTTCTTTTCCAAATCAGCAGCCTTGTTTTAGGAACAACGTGTGAGCGATAGGGCGGTCATCTCCTTTTCCGGTGAGAACTCTTCCTCTTGGCTCCGCCAGCGCTTGTGATAAATGTCGCCTACGCGCCTCTCCTGTAACCAAAACAAGCCAACGCTCCACAAGGCAATTAAAGAGCAGGTTGACGGGAGCTGGGGCGGCTGGGAAGGGTAAAGTGAGACAGGTTTGTTAGCAGCTGGGGACAGTCATTTTCCCACAACCTCAGACCCTGAGCCTCCCGTGTGAATCAGGGAGAAAAAAGACGGGCAGAACTGTTATCTACACCCCGTGCTCATAAATAATTCACAGCCTGACCTGTAATGATTACGAGGTACCTTGTTAGTCGCACAGTGTTATCCCTTAGTGTATTGGCATGGAACACACACATTTTTATTTTGAATGTTTGGGATTTCTGCAGAAATAACCCCCATCTTTTTGACACCGGTTCTGCGTCATACTACGCAGTGCGTTATTTTGCTGCATGTTTCCAAGAGTTCTCCGTACATGTTGTGTGAGACAGCACACGTGAGGGAGAGACTCATGAGGTCTGGCAATCTTTAACCCAGGCTGTGCTGAAAAAGGTGCGTAATGTGGCAGGCATAAGCTTAGAGGGGCCCATGTTAAAATGGACAAGAAGCAAAAGGTGGCACTGGTGACACTGCATGTCATTTCCCAGAATCCCTGGCTGAAGTGGAAGGCTTGCATGCTAAGAGATAATGGGGAGAGGCAGGGTTGCAGACCTGTCGGAGGCCTGTGAATTATTTGCTGTGCACAAACAGAAGTTATATCCATGATGGTAGCTCAAAGGTATCACAACCTGTAAAAAAAACCTCCAGGTCTCTGTGTCACATTTAGTAATGAATCATTAATTCCCTGCATGTTGTTATTATTATCAATATTATTAATCTGATCACACACAGCTGCTAATTACTCCAATCATTACAAACTTTACCAACAATCTCATCACTGACAGAATTTAACCCTCAAAATCTTGGTGCAAACCTAAGGGACGGGTTAAAGCCAGAGAATGATTCATAGGTACAACCTGAGAGGCAATGCTATGCTAGGACACCCGTGTCACTGTCACCTTGTGGTTGGCAGAGGTACATTCCGTAGGTCATAGGTCTCTTCTAACTGTGTCACTATAGTGGCAAGGGCAGACTCCTTGTCCCATAAGTCTCTTCTACTGTATGTATCACTATCACCCTCCCGGGGCAAGTACAGATATTTCGCTTATGCAAAAACATGTTGCAGGCCTATTCTTCCTCTTCTAACAGAATTCTAACATGGTCTGTAAATGTTACATATGTCCAAATCATATATTATCTCTAACTGTCCATGAAATGTCTATACGGTACATTGAATGTATTACCACTGTTAATTTAATGCAACCATGTATTATCATAACTCTGGGCCCAGGACATACTTGAAAACGAGAGGTAACTCTCAATATATTACTTCCTGATCAAACATTTTTATAAATAAACGAGAATTCACAGCACATCTTTAAAATATAAAGAGCAATATTTAGACGTTTATATCTCAAAACTGGGGACCATTTAGCCTAGGCGAATAATCGCAACACTTTCAATGGGATTAATTGTCAGAAAACCAGAGATTTGACCAAGATATTCTCCAGAGTCTAAAGTACCTTTTCCAATTTAGTTGGGTATATTGTTGAAGCTTTCATAGTATGGTTAAACCTACCAGCACAAGAGCTGGTACTGTAGGTTTAACACCTTCCTGAACCTGGTTCCACCTTCCCACCAGTTTGAGGCAGTGAGATAAGGATTTGAGTTGTGTGTGTGTGTGTGTGTATGTATGTATGTGTATTTTATATATATATATATACACTGTGTGTGTGTGTGTATGTGTGTGTGTGTATATACATATACATATATATATACATATATATATACATACATACATACATACATACATACATACATGTATGTGAGTGAGTGGTTTCTCTGGCTTTGCATCTGATTCCCATGCTGTGCTTAAAAGCTGTGTTAACAGCGAGCATTAGCTTATATGGGTTCCATGTAAAAATGGTTTTCAGGCAAAAGGTGGCACGGTGTGCTCATTTACATGTTATTTCCCGGAATCCCTTGCTGCAGTGGGAAGTCATCAGTGACGAAACGCGTAGGGCGTTTCCTAAAGTTGCGAGCATAGCAGCAGAGAAGGCACCATAGGAGTGTTTGGCGTGGACCCTTGCAGTCATATGGCGATTGAGTATATCTCATACATGCTTGATTTTATACTCTGTTTGTGAGTGCGCTTTTTATATGTTATAGTCCCATAAAATCGTTTTATACTTTAATACACTAGGAGTGCGCCTGTTTTTCTTTTGTTTTCACATACATACATACATACATACATACATACATACATACATACATACATGTATGTCTGTGAGTGGTTTCTCTGGCTTTGCATCTGATTCCCATGCTGTGCTTAAAAGCTGTGTTAACAGCGAGCATTAGCTTATATGGGTTTGGGTTCCATGTAAAAATGGTTTTCAGGCAAAAGGTGACACGGTGTGCTCATGTACATGTTATTTCCCAGAATCCCTTGGTGCAGTGGGAGCACTGTATGCAAGGTGATAATGGTGAAAGGCAGGGTTGCAGACCTGTCTAAGACATGTGAATGTACTTACAAGGGATTTTTGTAATATATATATATATATTCTCAAATTAATGCCAGTATATTTGTGCAAAATGTTCACTTAAGTTTGCGAAGCAGGCAAAACTTGCCATTTTTTTGCACTCAATTTCTTGCAAACTACACTAAAGAAATTCGCCAAGTCATGTCATTGTGCAGATAAAATAACCCCACACATAGGTCACAATGGATTTTATGGAAACAAGTCTCGAATTGGTGCATCCAAAAACTTCTGAAGTGGTAATGTTTTGTATTTTGAATAGAGGCGGGTTGTAAATCTTGAAGCCAAGTCCCCGCTAGCGCTGAGCCGGCGGCGCTTGCGGCGGGGACTTACATATATAGATATATGTAAGTCTCCGCTCACGAAGTGCGCACGGCACTCGTGCGCGGGCACACGCTCACTCGCGATCGGCGCTTAGATAAACAAAAAACCTATACTTACCCGCGCACTCAACTACCCGCAATGCCCTCCCCCGCGTACAAGCAGGACACCCGGCGCTCACGCTTGGAGAGCGCTCTCCAAGCATGAGCGCGCTCAGCGCTAGCGGGGACTTAGCCTGAGGAGCTAGCCTTGAGCAGTGGGCAGCTAATGTATATAACCAAAATGCTCATATGATGGATAGAATAGAGCCCATATACTGTATGTGGTTGGAACGAAAGGGAACTGATACAGTAGACCACACGTTCGGCGTGACCTCCGCATCGAAACTGCGGGACTCCCTCGGTCAACCAGAGTCTAAAACCACACTGGCTCAAATCTGCTAAAGCAGTAAAGTGAGTTTCACTCCATGTGACGAGTGTGTATGTGTTTTTACTCATGGTACCGTGGTCACTGGCAATTCCTTTCTGTTTGCCGTGTTCCTTCCGGATAGTCGACAACCAAGTAGCTAGAGTAGGGCTCCGCTTTACGGCCTTCCGCTCATACAGCGTTTCCCAATGCATACATTCACTGGGTTCGGCGCTTGTTTCGTTTTTCCGGCGATTTTCAGCATGACGCGCTCAGCAGCTGAGTATCCGGCTGTCACTAAGCAACAGTTTTAGTGCGTGCGCAACTCCTTGTCAGGTGCCATTTGTCAGCGAAACAGTCGGTTTACAGCTCTGCATCTCTGTTTTCAAAGGTACAATACAGTACAATAGGGCCCCGCTTTACGGCGGCGGCCTGGAACGGAGACCGCCGTGTGAGCGGGGCCCTACTGTACTTCGTTCTTGACTAAAACGTGGGTCATATAACCCTTTTATATGCTGCAACTTTATATTTTCACATATTTTTGAGTTTGTGAGAATCTCAAAATACTTGAATTTATGTGCAGTATATGCCGGCCGACCGACCGACCTCTTCCCAGCCTGAGTTCAGTATACCTGAGTATTTTACTTGGCCTGGGTATCTGCTGATATAATTAATGTTACCCGCAGTCAGTTTAATCCCAATCTTGGCAGGTGAGGGGGGGGGGCGGGGTTCGGACACAAAGCTGGCGTGGGTTTGCTATTCTCTCTTCACTCCTGGGGACAGGACAAGCTTGAGCCCTCAGACGCAGACAGACGGCGGTAACATTGCGCAAGACGGCGGCTCTTCTCTCAGTTTATTTTGTTGGGCAAGAAATCTTTTAATTAATCAGCAATGTTAGATTTTAGGATTTAGACTGTTTATATGTGTGATCCCTAAACTGGTATCCATTCATATATGTACAAGAACAGCTATTTCTCCCCCTCCATCTTTCACCCTCTCTTTCCCTTTCTATCTGTCCCTCTCTCTCCCTCTCTCTCTTTCCCTTTATCTCTTTCCCTTCCTCACTCTCTCCCTCTCTTTCTCCCTCACTCCTCTCTGTCCCTCACTCCTCTCTGTCCCTCACTCCTCTCTGTCCCTCACTCCTCTCTGTCCCTCACTCCTCTCTGTCCCTCACTCCTCTCTGTCCCTCACTCCTCTCTGTCCCTCACTCTTCTCCTTCGTTCTTCTCCCTCTCCCTCACTCCTCTCCCTCACTCTTCTCCCTCTCCCTCACTCTTCTCCCTCTCCCTCACTCTTCTCCCTCACTCTTCTCCCTCACTCCTCTCCCTCACTTCTCTCCCTAATTCCTCTCCCTCTCCCTCACTCCTCTCCCTCACTCTTCTCCCTCTCCCTCACTCCCCTCCCTCACTCTTCTCCCTCACTCCTCTCCCTCACTCCTCTCCCTAATTCCTCTCCCTCTCCCTCACTCCTCTCCCTCACTCTTCTCCCTCTCCCTCACTCCTCTCCCTCGCCCCTCTCCCTCGCCCCTCTCCCTCGCCCCTCTCCCTCGCCCCTCTCCCTCGCCCCTCTCCCTCGCCCCTCTCCCTCGCCCCTCGCCCCTCTCCCTCGCGCCTCTCCCTCGCTCTTCTCCCTCGCTCTTCTCCCTCACTTCTCGCAATCTCTCCCTCACTCCTCTCAATCTCTCCCTCACTCCTTTCTCTCTCCCTCACTCCTTTCTCTCTACCTCACTCCTCTCAATCTCTCCCTCACTCCTTTCTCTATACCTCCCTCCTCTCAATCTCTCCTCTCAATCTCTCCTCTCCCTCACTTCTCCCTCTCACCCCTCTCCCTCACTCCTATCCCTCACCCCTCTCAATCCTCTCCCTCAGCCCTCTCCCTCAGCCCTCAGCCCTCTCCCTCAATCCTCTCCCTCACTCCTCTCCCTCACTCGTCTCCCTCTCTCCCTCACTCCTCTCCCTCCACTCACTGCTCTGACACACTCCTCTCCCTCCCTCATCTCCCTCTCCTTCACTCCTCCTCTCTCTCTTCCTCACTCCTCTGGGCAGGGACTGTGTCTGTAAAAGTTCCTATGTGCTGCGTACTGAGCACTATACTGAGTCCCATTGGGAGAAATGCCCTATATTAAATAAATGTATTATTAAATAAAGTGTGTGTGTGTGTGTGTGTGTGTGTGTGTGTGTGTGTGTGTGTGTGTGTGTGTGTGTGTGTGTGTGTGTGTGTGTGTGTGTGTGTGTGTGTGTGTGTGTGTTAATATATATATTTTTATGAGAGAGGGATGAATTAAAAAAAAACCAAAATAAAGCGTGGATTTGTGCGGACGGGAAGCATCCCGGCGCTGAGTGACCTTTCCACATATCAAAGGGAAGCTGCTTCTTCTCTCTCTGCCGTTCTACGGAGAGAGAGAAAAAGTCCTTCTGAAGATAACCAGCTGCATTTCCTGCAATTAGCTAACGAAGAGGAAGGTCGTGATAACTTTGCACGCAGGAATGCCATATTTCATCACGGCGTTCCCTCGCTGCGCATACTTTCGGGTTAACCCATTCCGGGCGCAGCCGGCGGCGCATTGCGGAAGCCTGGCGCGGATAGACCTCTATGGCAGCCTAGAGGTTAAACTTGTATAGTATGGAGTAGAGGGTTAGGAGGGAGCAGGCCACAGTGTGCAGTGTTAGCAGAGAGAGAGGAGAGCGCAGGATACCTTGTTAGCAGAAGGAGAGCGGGGTGCAGTGTCTGGTTAGGAAGAGGGGAGAGCAGGTTACAGTGTTAGCAGAGTGAGATGCGAGCGTAGCCTGCAGTGTTGGGGAGGAGGTGTAGGGCATAGTGGTGGGGGGAAGTGTATGGTACAGTGTTGGGGGAGGTCTAGGGTGCAGTGTTGGGGGGTAGGTGAATGTTGGAGGGTGTAGGGGGAAGTGTTGAGTGTAATAATGGGGGGAGGTGTAGGGTGTAGTGTTGGGTGGGCTGGTTTAGGAAGCAGTATTTGGGAGGAAGTGCAGGGTGCAGTGGTGGGGGAGGTGTAGGGTGCAGTGTTGGGGGGATGGTTTAGGAAACAGTATTTGGGAGGAAGTGTAGGGTGCAGTGTTGGGTAGGAGGTGTAGGGTGCAGTGTTGGGGGGATGATTTAGGAAGCAGTATTTGGGAGGAAGTGTAGGGTGCAGTGTTGGGTAGGAGGTGTAGGGTGCAGTGTTGGGAGAGGTGAAAGGTGCAGTGTTGGGCAGTGTAGGGTGCTGTGTTGGGGGGAAGTGTAGGGTGCCGTTTTGGGGGGCGATGTGTAGGATACAGTGTTGGGGGAGGTGTAGTGTGCAGTATTTGGGGATGCATTGTTGGGGGGGAGGTGAGAGGTATAGTTTTGGGGGACGAGGTGTAGGATGCAATGTTGGGGGGAGGTGTAGGGAACAGTGTTGGGGGAAGGTTTATGGTGCAGTGTTGGGGGAGGTGTAGGGTGCATTGTTGGGCGGTGGTGAGGAGTGCAGTTTTGGGGAGCGAGGTGTATGATGCAATGTTGGGGAGGTGTAGGGTGCAGTGTTGGGGGTAGGTGTAGGGTGCTGTGTTGGGGGGAGGTGTAGAGTGCAGTGTTGGATGGAAAGATGTAGGGCACAGTATTTGGGGGTGTAGGGTACACTGTTGGGGGGATTTGAGGGGTGCAATTTTGGGGGGCGAGGTGTAGGATGCAATGTTGGGGGGAGGTGTAGGGTGCAGTGTTGGGGGGAGGTGTAGGGTGCAGTGTTGGGGAGCTGAAGGGTGCAGTTTTGAGGGGCAAGGTGTAGGATGCAATGTTGGGGGGAGGTGTAGGATGGAGTATTGGGGGGAGGGTTAGGATGCACTGTTGGGGGAGGTGTAGGGTGCAGTTTTGGGAAGTGTAGCGTGCAGTGTTGGGATGATGGTGTAGGGTGCAATGTTGAGAGGTGTAAGGTTCATTGTTGCGGGAGGTGTAGGGTGCAAATCTTTGCAGTTTTGGGGGACATGTAGGGAGCAGTTCTAGCAGAGGAAGATGGGAGCGTAGGATGCAGTGTTGGGGAGGAATTGTAGGGTACAGAGTTGGGGATGAGGTGTAGGGTGTAGAGGTGGGGGGAAGTGCAGGGTGCAGTGTTGGTGAGGTTCAGGGGGCAGTGTTGGGGGGTAGGTGAATGTTGCAGTGTTGGGGAGTGTAGGGAGAAGTGTTGGGGGCAGGTGTGTGGTGCAGTTTTGTATGTATGTATGTCTTTATTTATATAGCATTATTAATGTACATAGTGCTTCACAGTAGTAATACACGTGCCAATCATATGAATAATAAATAATACAAATAACAGATCATGGGAATAGGTGCTTCAGACTTAAAAATTTACATTTAGGAAGAGGAGTCCCTGCTCCGAAGAACTTATAATCTAATTGGTAGGTAGGAAGGACTTACAGACAGTAGGAGGGCATTCTGGTAAGGGCGTCTGCAAGGAGCCAAGCTTTATGTATCGGGTGTATAGTATTAGACACGGAGCTACTCATACAGTATGCTTCGTTAAGCAGCTGTGTTTTAAGGGGGGTCTTAAAGGTGGATAGAGAGGGTGCTAGTCTGGTTTTGAGGGGAAGGGCATTCCAGAGGTGTGGGGCAGTCAGTGAGAAAGTTTTAAGGCGGGAGAGGGCTTTAGATACAAAGGGGGTAGAGAGAAGACATCCTTAAGCGGAACGCAAAAGTCGGGAATCGGGATGGTGCATAGCGAGAAATTAGGGCTGAGATGTAAGGAGGGGCAGAAGAGTGTAAAGCTTTAAAGTGAGGAGGAGAATTGAGTGCGAGATGTGGGATTTGATAGGAAGCCAGGAGAGTGATTTCAGCAGGGGAGACGCTGAGACAGATTTAGGAAAGAGTAGAGTGATTCTGGCAGCAGCATTTAGGATAGATTGTAGGGGAGACAGGTGAGAGGCAGGAAGGCAGGTCAGCAGGAGGTTACAGTAATCGAGACAGGAGAGATGAGGGCCTGTGTCAGAGTTTTAGCAGTCGAGCAACAGGGGAAAGGGCGTATCTTCGTAATATTGCAGAGGAAAAAGCGACAGGTTTTAGATATGTTTTGAATGTGAGAGAGGAGTCGAGTATGACCCCTAGGCAGCGTGCTTGGGCTACTGGGTGTATGACTGAACTTCCAACAGTAATGTGGAAGGAGGTAGTGGGGCCAGGTTTGGGATAAAATATGAGGAGCTCTGTTTTTGATATGTTGAGTCAAGGATGATATCGCAGAGAGACCTTCAGAAACTTTGGTCTGTACAGCAGGTGTAGGGCAGGGGTTGAAAAGTAAATTTGTGTGTCATCAGCATAGAGGTAATATTTGAACCCTAGAGATGTGATTAGGTCACCTAGAGAGAGTGTGTACAGAGAAAAGAGAGGTCCCAGGACAGAGCCCTGGGGTACCCCCACAGAGAGATCGATAGAGGAGGAGGAGGTGTTGGCAGAAGAGACGCTGAAAGTATGATGGGAGAGGTAAGAGAAGATCCAGGATAGAGCTTTGTTACGAATACCAAGAGTATGGAGAATGGGAATGAGGAGAGGATGGTCCATGGTATCAAATTCTGCAGAGAGGTTGAGTAATATGAGCACAATGTAATGACCTCTCTCTTTGGCAGCATTGAGGTCATTAGTTATTTTAGTGAGGGCTGTTTCAGTGGAGTGAGCAGTGCAGAAGCCAGATTGTAGAGGATCTAGGCGAGAACAGGTGGTAAGAAAATGGAGCAGGCGAGAGAATAAAAGACGTTCAAAAAGTTTAGAGGCAAAAGGCAGGAGGGGAGACAGGTCGATAGTTAGAAAGACAGGTATGGTCAAGCTTGCTGTTTTTGAGTAATGGTATGACTGTTGCATGTTTAAAGGAGGAGGGAAAGGTACCAGACTAAAGTGAGGAGTTAAAAATCTGTGTGAGCATAGGGATTATAGTAGGAGCAAGAGGTTTTAGGAGATGGGGTCAAGAGGGCAAGTGGTAGAGGGAGGAGATCAGCAGTGACACATCCTCCTCTATGACAGCTGAAAAAAAGTCACGGAAGGCAGGAGGAGAGTTAGGAAGCGGTGTAAGGTGGGAGGAGGAAACAAAGGGGATGTCCTGACGTATGGATTCCACCTTTTCCTTTAAATAGTCCGCAAAGTCCTGAGGTAAGATGGAGGAAGAAGAAGAGGCAGCTGGGGTTGGTTTGAGTAGGGAGTCAAAGACAGAGAAGAGTCGGCATGGGCTAGACTTGTGCGTGTAGATTAGTGAAGAAAAGTAGGATTATTTAGCCAGAGAGGGCAGAATTGAAACAGGATAGCATACATTTGTAGTCGAGGAAGTCTGCTAGAGTGTGAGATTTCCTCCAGAGGCGTTCAGAGGAACGAGGCAGGAACGCAGCATGCGCGTGTGGGAATTTAGCCAGGGTCTGGGATTAGAAGGGTGAAAACGGCAGAGAGAAAGCGGGGCATGAAGATCAAGAGAGGAGGACAGGGCAGAGTTGTAGTTCCTGACCAAGTTGTCAGGGTCTCGAGCAGGGCTGAGAGAGGAGAGGGAGGAGCGTAAAGTGGAATCAAAAGCTGGTAGGGTAATAGAGCGCAAGTCTCTGCAGAAACGAGGGGTAGATGGAGAAGGGGAGAAGCGAGAGAGAAAATGAGATGAGGTGATGGTCAGAGAGAGGAAAGGGAGAAAACAGAGAGAGAAAAGTTTTTAGTGAAAACCAGGTCCAGGTAGTGGCCATCCTTGTGGGTGCTGGCTGCAGTCCACTGTTGAAGGCCAAAAGAAGATGTTAGAGAGAGAAAGCGGGAAGCCCAAGGGAGAGAGGGGTCATCAATGTGGCAGTTGAAGTCCCCAAGAAGAAGAACAGGGTAGTCGGGGGAGAGAAAGAAAGAGAGCCAGGATTCAAAGTTTTGAGGTGGAGGTTTAGGGTGCAGTGTTGGGGCGGAGGTGTAGGGTTCAGTGTTGGGTGGGAAGGTGTAGGGCGCAGTATTGGAGGGAGGTGTATGGTGCAGTGTTTGGGGGAGGTGTAGGTTGCAGTGTTGGGAGAGGTGAAAGGTGCAATGTTGGGGGAGGTGTAGGGGGCAGTGTTGGTGGGGAAGTGTAGGGTACAGTCTTGGGGGCTAGGTGTAGGATGCAATATTGGGGGGAGGTGTAGGGTGCAGTGTTGGTGGGAGGTTTAGGGTGCAGTGTTTGGGGTGAGGTGTAGAGTGCAGTGTTGGAGGGGAGGTGTAGAGTGCAGTGTTGGAGGGGAGGTGTAGAGTGCAGTGTTGGAGGGGGGTGTAGTGTTGGGGAGAGGTGTAATGTGCAGTATTGTAGGAGGTTTAGGGTGCAGTGTTTGGGGGACATGTAGGCTGCAGTGTTGGGTGAGATGTAGGCTGCAGTGTTGGGTGAGATGTAGGGTGCAGTGTTGGGTGAGGTGTAGTGTGCAGTGTTGGGAGAGGTGAAAGGGCAATGTTGGGGAGGTGTAGGGGGCAGTGTTGGTGGGGAGGTGTAGGATTCAGTCTTGGGGGATAGGTGTAGGATGCAATGTTGGAGAGAGGTGTAATGTGCAGTGTTGGGGGAGGTGTAGGGTGCAGTATTTGAGGAGACATGTAGGTGCAGTGTTGGGTAAGGGGTAGGTTTCAGTGTTTGGGGGAGCTGTATCATTCAGTGTTGGGGAGAAAGTGTAGAGTGCAGTGTTGGCGGGGAGGTGTAGGGTACAGAGTTAGGGAAGTGTAGAGTGCAGTGTTGGGGGAAGTGTATGGTGCAGTGTTGGAAGGCAGGTGTAGGGTGCAGTGTTGGGGGAAGGTGAAGGGTGGAGTGTTGGGGGGAGGTGTAGAGTGGATTGTTTGGGGGGAAGGTGTAGGGTGCAGTATTGGGGGGGGGGGTGTAGGATGCAGGTTTGTGGTAGGTGTAGGGTTTAGTGCTGGGGAGGAGGTGCAGGATGCAGTGTTGGAGGGGATGTGTAGGGTGCAGTGTTGGAAGAAGTGTAGGGTGCAGTGTTGGGGGGAGCTGTAGGATGAAGTGTTGATAGGGAGGTGTAGGCTGCTGTTTTGGGGGAGCTGTAGGGTGCAATGTTGCGGGGAGGTGTAAGGTGGAGTGTTGGGGGAAGGTGTAGAGTTCATTGTTTGGGAGGAGGTGTTAGGTACAGTGTTGGGGGGAAGTTTAGGGTGCAGTATTTGGGGAGGTGTAGGATGCAGTGTTTGGGAATGTGTAAGGTGTAGTGTTGGGAAGGAGGTGTAGGATGCAGTGTTCAGGGGGATGTGTAGGGTGCAGTGTTACTGAGGTTTTTCATGCAGTGTTGGGGGGAGGTGTACGATGAAGTGTTTGGGGGGAGGTGTAGGGTGCAGTATTGGGGGGAGATGTATGGTGCAATATTGGGGGAAGTGTATCGTGAAGTGTTGGGGATAGGTGTAGGGTGCAGTGTTGGGGAGAGATGTGGGATGTAGTGTTGAGGGTAGGTATAGGGTGCAGTATTGAGGGAGGTGTAGGGTGCAGTGTTGGTGGGAGATGTGGGGTGTAGTGTTGAGGGGAAGTGTAGGGTGCAGTGTTGTGGGGGAGATGTGGGGTGTAGTGTTGGCTGTAGGGAGCAGATTACTGTATAAATATCATTGACATGTCATCCCAAGGCTGCGCTTACAGTGCCGGCAACAGCGACACGACCGATGACGCCACCCATCGCCGTCGCCACTAGTGAAAGTTATAATTTAACTTTCAGCAACGTCGCTGGCGACAGGGTCATTGATTGGTTTACAGACAGTCACATGTGGCGACAGTCTGCAAAAAATCAAATTTAACCCGCTTCCAAATTTTTGGTCGCTCCGTCGCCGTCATGCTTACTATAAGCACTGGCGACGGAGTCAATTGTTTTGTTTTGGAGCGCCGTCGCTGGCAGTATAAGCACAGCCTATATATATATCAGCCCCTGTCAGGCGATGTGTTAGGGTCTCTGGGACTGAAGGGTTTAACTGTGACACCCACTGCGATGCCACTTTACCCATTACTCTGTCCCCTGTGTGTCTTTACGTGTGTCTCTATAGGCACAAAAATCAATACATACCAGAATAATGCACAGAGCAGTGTATGTATATGAAATGGTGTGTGTGTGTGTGTGTATATTTATATTTATATATATATATATATATATATAATATATATATATATATATATATATAAAATCTCAAATGGAAATATTACTGTATGCTCATTTGCATGTCTTGACAGGTCTGCACCCCCGCCTTTCACCATTATCATCCAGCACACAGCACTTCCACTGCAGCAAGGGATTCTGGGAAATGACATGCAAATGAGCACACAGTGCCACCTTTTGCTTCAAAACCATTAACATATATATATCTATATATATATCTATATACAGTGGTTGACAAATCACCAAAAAATCTACTCGCCACACAAAAAAATCTACTCGCCACCTAGTACCAAACGTGTGCTGCTTGGGCCAATATTTACTCGCCCGGGGGTTAAATCCACTCGCGAGCAAATGTATAGGTTTGTCGAACACTGTCTATATATATATATATATAGATATATATATATACATACACACACACACACACACACACACACACACACAGTGTTCGACAAACCTATACATCCGGGCGAGTGGATTTAACATCGTGGCGAGCTCCTATTGGCCCAAGCACCACACGTTTGGTACTAGGTGGCGAGTAGATTTTTTTGTGTGGCGAGTAGATTTTTTAGTGATTTGTCAACCACTGTATGTGTATATATATATACACTGCATATATTCACACGTAGAAACAGCAATATGTTATAGACTTGCAAATACTTATGTGGAATGTACTGACAGCGCTTTATATACCTCTGTATCGTCACAGGATATATCTACACACCCACAGAGCAATATATACCTCTTTATATACAGTAAATATGTACTTTATACAGTATACAGCTACGTGTACAGTAAAAATGATGCATATATATATAATGTCTATTTCGAAGGGATTTAGCCTTCGGCAAGGAAGGGATTAATGGCGACTTACACCGCGGAGTACGGCAGCGCTCGGCGCCTCAGATACACATCAGCCATTTATTGAATTCCCGGCCTGCTCCGGTTCCCGGGTACTCCTCTAAATGACTTTAATGAACCCCTCCCTCCCCGATAGCAGGAGACCCCTTTATTGAATTTGTTCAGGAGCTGGCACCGATACGTGGAAAGAGATCACATTCCCAGCCCCGCACCGGCAACAGAAAAATGTACGAGGCCGGACCGTGAACTCAGAATCACGTTTCCAAAGGGAGCCCCTCCGTCACCCTGACCTGCAGACCCTCATCCCCGCGCGGGGAGGGTGCGATGCGGCAGGAACATGGAATTCATTCCTTCTATCTCACTTTTTCTTTCTTCTTTATTTTGGGGGGGGGGGGGTTCGCTCCCTGAGAGAGAGAGAGAGGGCAGAATGGGAAACTTTTGGTCCGATCAACATCCAATCCCTTTTAAGTCAGGGGGAAGTCTGCTCCGTTAGAAAGTTCACAACTGCCAGACTTAATAAGTCCACAGAAATATTCAGATGAAAACTGCTCCAAGCGATCCTAGGAGGAAGCCAGCGCCTCACCCCTAGTTTAAAAGTTATGATCCTTATCATAATTAATTCAATAAACTCGTAATGTACTTCAACCTAGGCATAGAGAATAATTCTCTGTCCTCTGTGGTGTTTGCTTTCAAGCGCACATATTTCAGCCCCGGCCTGATCTCTCTCTCTCGCTCGCTGGTCTTAATGAGCCCCAGACAGGCGGCGGAATGAGACGCAGAACCAGACCGTTTTAAACAGGTTTCTAAGCAGCCGATGGAAGTTGGGTTGGAGGTGTAAATATCATATGTGGGGTTTGTTCACAGATGTAAATATTAAGATGTATGTGTTGCTCCCTATAACTCCTCCTATTGCCCCATATAACCGCTCCCTATAACTCCTATTGCTCAATATAACCGCTCCGTATAACTCGTACCATTGCTCTACATAACCTCTACCTATAACTCATATTGCTCCATATAACTGTGCCCTATAACCCCTCCACTTGCCACATATAACTGCTCCCTGTAACTGCTGCTCTTGCCTGATATAACCACTTCCTTTAACTCCTCCTATATATCCATATAACCGCTTCCGATTAGTCCTCCTATATCACCATATAACCGCCCCCTATCACTCATCCTATATCCCCATATAACCGCCCCCTATCACTCATCCTATATCCCCATATAACCGCCCCCTATCACTCATCCTATATCCCCATATAACCGCCCCCTATCACTCATCCTATATCACGATATAACCGCCCCCCTATCACTCATCCTATATCCCCATATAACCGCCCCCCTATCACTCATCCTATATCACCATTTAACCGCCCCCTATAACTCATTCTATATCACCATATAACCGCCCCCTATCACTCATCCTATATCCCCATATAACCGCCCCCTATATATTCTCCTATTGCTCAATATAATTAATTTACTCATTTAATAAGGACAATGAAACAGCTTCAGACATCAGTCCCCCAGTGACCGGGAATGTAATCACTTCTGACACTAAGGTGGGTCACCCTAAAGCGAGAGGTGAAAGTAACGTTAGGAATTGTAGCAACCCTAACTTCAAACAGATGGCAGGAGATTTACAGAAGGTGACCTGGCCTGGCTGGGTTGTTTTAACACCAAACTGCTTGAAAGTTTACAACAAGGACAGATTTTTAAAGGAAAATCTTAAAAAAAAATAAGGATTATTATATTATTATAACATTAATAAAGCAGAAGGGCAAAAAAAAAAATAGCGGTTCTTACAAAAGAAGCAATATATATCGAGACCAGGAGAAAATACAAATATTCCTGGGGGAGAGGAAAAGCAGCTTTTTAATATAGATTAGCTGAAGAAGCAAAATAAGACCCAGAAAGGGCGGTGTTATCGCACAGGTACAGAGGATACTCGGCCGCATCATGGGGGCGAGATTAACATCCATCCAATTATATCTTAATTGGTTTCAAACCCAGAAGATTTTGCATCCCAACGCTGCCGCAAATGTAACATTAACGCCTTCATTGTGACACATTGATTACATTTCATACAAATACAGTACCAAATAATGGGGTATTGGGATGTAATGGGGTATTGGGATGTAATGGGATATTGGGATGTAATGAAATATTGGGATATAATGGGATATTGGAATATAATTAAATATTGGGATATTGGGGATGTAATGGGATGTTTGAATATAATGGAATATTGGGATATAATAGGATATTGCATTATAATGGGGTATTGGGATATGAGATATTAGAATGGGATTATAGTGGGATATTGGAATAAATTGGGATGTAATAGATATAATGATATATTGGAATATCATGAGATGGTTTGAAATCATGGAATATTGGAATATAATGACTATTGGAATATAATGGGATATTGTGATATAATGGGAAATAATAGTAACTTTATGTCATACAGCGCTTTTCTCCTAATGGGACTCAAAGTGGTTCACAATTACAGTATAGTGCATGGTACGCAACATTGTACATAGGATTGTTACAGACATATTGGGATATAATGGGATATTGGGATATAATGAAATATTGGGATATAGTGGTGTTTTTGATTATAATGAGATATTGAGATATAATTGGATATTGGGATATAATGGGAAAATGTTGACAGAGGCTCAATTCCATTAGGATATATTATCCTATATAAAGGTGTCCGGGGTGTGTAATACACACTGAGGTCAGTTATCCAACGGAATCCGTTCTAGAAGTAGCGCTGGATAGTGAAACCGTTGTAAAGTGAGTCCCATGTTAATCAGTGGCGGTGAGCGTTGGATAACGCATTCCGGCGTCGAAAAACAGCCCACAGGGTTGCATTGTGAAGCGTTGGATATGCCATTCGTTGTAAAGTGAAACGTTGGATAGCGAGGAATACCTGTACATAGGCATGTATGGGAGCAGACAGGATACAGAGACAGTGCAGGCATTTTTGTTTTTGATCATGCCGGAGATTTTTGGAAATAATTATTCCTGAGGTGACACAATCACCAGAAGGTCACTGCCTGGTTAGTGCTGGGACCAGTGAGTTTAAACCTTGTCTCAACCTGTGGAAATCTCAGCCGGGTGATATACTGGGTATAGGGCAGGCGCAATAAAATGTTCACCTGAATAAGATTGTTTTGGGGATCTAAAGAAGCACGTAACGCTATTCACAGTGATTCCGGATCCATTTCTACTATTCTACAGACCTGTACAAACTGCCCCAGAAGACACCGGAGGTGTGCATGCCGGCAGCGCAGGGGTTAATATGCCTGGTATATACCCCAATAATGACATTAAACCTTTAGCTGCCCCTGCTAGTCTGACACACGTGGGGCTGACCAACGATCTTTCTCTCCCCCCCATCCTTGAATTGATTAAATTGGCTCAAGATGACACCAGTAATTAACTCAAGATGGGACTTTGCGAAACCCAACGATCCATATCTTCTCCCCCCCCCCCTCCCCTCCTCTGTTCCCCTCGCAGTTCTGTCTTCGATTTAAAATGGTTTACATTGGCACCGTCACAAACATTTTATTAAAGTACCAGCAAAACCTCAATCTGGTGACATCACCAGAACGCTGTGTCAACCCCCCCCCCCCCCCCCACACCACCCCTCCAATATTAAAAAAAAAAAGGAAGAAAATCACATTTTTTGGCCGGTTATCTTCAGTCCTTTACAATTTCACCGCGCTCCACTTTTTGGCACCAAATCTCTGGCTGAGTTTTTGGAACGAGCCGATCTTGGCTGAAACACGGAAGAAAATATTCCTAGGTAATCTAGTGAAAACAAATCAGGGTTTGTGTTTGTATTAGGTAGCAAAGACCCAAGATCTGTAATAGAGGCCCTGGGGTCAGGCGCTCCACTGCGGCTCTCATTATGTGCTTTACTCGTTAGCAGGGTTATTAATTGCAAGGAAAAAAGCAGGAGGAGGTCTCCGGAGGCTGCACGAAGTGGGGGAGTAACGTTATCAAAGGAATCAAGGATGGTAATGCTCATTACAGTCTATTAGGGAGAAGGAGAGATAAAGACGGGGCGGCCGGAGCGGAAATAATGACGCACGTTAGAGACGCACAGAGTCTGCTCATTGGACATCACTGGATATTCATCATATTTTTTGCTTATGTGGCGCTGGCTATGTACACAGTGCTGTATAGAGAATTGTTTGCAGAGCTTACTAACTAATGTGTGCCTGAGGCACGGGGGGGTTAAGGGACTTGCCCAAGGACATAAGGAGACCAGACAGTTTAAACCTTGGAGAAACCAAAGTGGAGGGGCATGATCTTTTGGATACTGCTCTCTGAAGTGGTAGAGTAGGATTTGGGATTCTGTGCCACTGGTTATTGTATTAAAATGTTTGGAGTATTATACTAACTCAGTTTT
Organism: Ascaphus truei; assembly: GCF_040206685.1. Classification (NCBI taxonomy): domain Eukaryota; kingdom Metazoa; phylum Chordata; class Amphibia; order Anura; family Ascaphidae; genus Ascaphus; species Ascaphus truei. The sequence continues at coordinate 26,749,061 of NC_134496.1, read as the reverse complement.
GCATCAAACAGGAGCAATTTTGTGGGTTTTGAAGCACTGCAAATAAAGCAGGTGCCGGGAGAAGAACTATAAGAAAGTGCCCTGGTGACTTTAGTTAGTACTTCTAATCTTATAAAGGACAGAGACAGTGGGCCATATTTACTAAGCAGTGTTCTGCCATAAGGCACCTTCATTGCTGGAATACATTACAGCCTATTCAAATAAACTGACTCTAAAGTGTCTTCCCACATTAGAAGGTGTCTCATGGGAGAACAAAAATATGGGGTAGAGGACCCCAATCACCCGGCACAGGGGTATGTGTCCCCCCTCTTTTTAACCATTAAAGGAATTGTTATACAGCACAGTCCAGCTTCAGCAACTTTTTTCTCCTGCTTCGTGGTGCCCGCTGAATTGCCTCTCCTCACCGGAACAGGTACACTTCCTCGTCTCATGGGAGAAGACTGCTTATTAGATATGCTTCTCTATCCCAGAAGAGGGTAACGTGTCTTGTACAGGTATGAGCACTCAATGAGACGTTGAGCTCAAACCAAAACTAAGTATACTGTGATAGTGGTTCTAGCCATCGACTGGTTTAGCTCGCACTACTAGAGCTTTTTGTTCTGAATAACAGAGGTTTTGTGGGTTCAACTTCTGATCCTGTTGGGTCTGATACCATACCCCATTCCTAAGGTGCCTTAGACCTGTCAACCCAATATAACTTTGTGTGCTGTCGGAAGCTCGTGGAATCACTTAATTGAGTTTGTAATATTGTATTTATTTTAAAATAAAGTATTTCAATTGAGTATGTGTCTGGCACTGTGGCAGATGGCACCGTGAATATTTTTGTCCTTGTTCTGTTATACCGTAGCTACCTTTGTGTCATGTAGCACCAAAATGAGTGCATATACCTGTACTAGCCCCCTCCCCCTGGCTTCCTTTAAAAGCAGACCACTTCCACTTCCTGGTTGACAGTTTAATGTTCCTTGTGGAGCACACCTGAGATACCTGTGAGATACACTAATAGCTAGATTAGCTACACGGGTGAAGAGCGAGCAGCTAAAAAGTAGGATGAGACAGTGATAGTACCCATCAACTGTTTAGAGCTGCAGCATAGAAAAGCAGTGGTTGTGGGTTCTAGTCGTGTTGTGTCTGACACCATTCCATTTATTAGGTTAGTACCGTAGGCTTATTATCAACTCTATATAGTTGGTATGCAAATCCTTTATGGAAGTGTGGGAAGGGACTCATTTAAAAGGAAAGAATCATCGACACAAATCTCGTATCTGGACACGGAAAAACGGTGTCAGCATTTCCAGACAGGTCCATGTTACAATGTTGCGTCTTCATTAAATCTGGAGATCAATAATAATACTTGTGTGACTTAGCCAAGTCCCTTGTAAAGATGAAGGAGGGAAGATGAACATTAAGATCCATTTTTGCTGTGGTGCTATGCTCTAAGACAAAGCCCATTCAAGTGTCTTATATTATGGTGGCTCACTCCAAGGCTGACCTACCATAACCCAGTGTGTGTGTGTGTCTGTATGTATGTATGTAGTCGAGCTCCCCTCTTATCTCCGGTGCGTGGAGGGAGGCTGCAGAGTTGAGCTCCCGAAGCGCGAGGACCGCCATTTTAGTCCTTGCGCATGCGCAGTGCAATGCGTCATGCGTGCGCAGTGTAATGTTGCAGGGCCATCTTAGGTAGCAAGAGCCACGCAGGACTACAAGTCCCAGAATCCTCTAGGGGGATGACCACATGGGATTAGCTCAGCCAATAGGGGTCAAGCAAGAGAAGGAGGGGATAGATGTTTGGCGCGAAAACAGTGCGCGCGTCAGTCCAGGAAGAGGAGGCAACAGAGCAGGTAGTGTCCAGGGAGCAGTGCTTCCCTGGACTACGCCTAGTGTTGCCCCATAGGCTCCAGCTAGGCCCTGAGTCACCACAGCCTGTGTATTGTAGGGAAGGCCCCCAGCATAGGGACACGTCCCATTAGGACACAGAGGTACTATTGCACCGCGCCGTCGGACGGACGACACGCGGCGACCTGTGGTCTGGGACCAGGCCACAGGCTACCTTAGAGACATTGTGTGAGACCCTCCAGCTGGAGCTCGCACCTCACCCAGCAGATCGGGACTCCTAAGGAGAGAGGGGATTGTTGGAGGCCCCACGTCGTGGGACCAGTCTGATCCTCTATGTCACCATCTGCACCTGGGTGCAGGAGTGCCCAGGCATTTATAACGTGCACCTATGGTTCACAAGGGTAGCGCTTCCTCATACATTGGGTGGGACTGACACTGGGAAGGACACCAGGGACTTTGGGGGTACTCACCCACGTTATTGTTGTGTTATACTGTGAGGTACAGATATATTGTTATTGTATATATGTGTGTGTGTCAGTAAACAGTTGCTATATACCTGTGTGTATTACTTCTTACTGTATTGTTTCCTGTGAGGGGTTATCCCGCCAATGCTGGGATCCCTCATAGGTGGAGGCGCTGTACTGAGAGGAGAAAGAGCTCACCCCAGGCTCCCATCAGTGGAGGCTTAAGCCTCCTGTGAGCAACAGGTACAGCAGCACACGTAGTTCCCTTAGTCATAGGGAAAGGGGGCTACATGTGTATATATATATATATAATGAAGATATTACCAGATTGAAGTCCAGCAATGAGGAGACAGCACACCAGGAATGATATTCAAAATGATTCGGTATTGTAGAAAAATACAGGCACCCCAGCCAACGTTTCGGTCTGCAGAGAGCGACCTTCTTCAGGGCAGTGCTCTCTGCAGACCGAAACGTTGGCTGGGGTGCCTGTATTTTTCTACAATACCGAATCATTTTGAATATCATTCCTGGTGTGCTGTCTCCTCATTGCTGGACTTCAATCTGGTAATATCTTCATTATTCTTACCTATGGGATTAGCATCTGGATTTTTCATTACTACAGGGGGCTGGTTGTTGCTTTGCATTTGAGATATATATATATATACCTGTGTGCAGCATTACTATTAATTGTAATATTATATGTATGCTGAGTGTAGTGATCCTTTGCTGAGGACAGTGAGTACATAAAAGCAGTTGTATCACACACTGTGTCCTTATTTGCCGCTGTCTGACTGCAGGCCCCGTGTGGCACATTAAGTATCCATAAGGGACTCAGGCCCCGCACCTCAGCATCAGATATAAGTCTTGGGCCTAAGAGTAGAGGGGGTTATATATATATATATATATATATATATATATATATATATATATATATTATTGTTACAGGATAGTGTACAGTATAGAGTGGGTGCTTTTGAGAAGAGGAATTACTGATCTTGTGATCCTTCCGCTTTCTCTATTTTTATGTGTCACATGTTTTTGTGTCATTATTAAATTATTTTGCATTATCACTAATTTTGCTTTTTTCCTTTGTATTCCCACCTGCGCCCTTTTTTGTGTTTTAGTGCATAGAGTGGTACTGAGCATCCAGAGCTAAACTATAAACGCTTTCCCCAAGGATTGTCATTAATCAATTAACCGGCTCCTCTGGGTTAACACGTGATGGGCAAATGTGCCAAAGTTCAGCCTGCAAACTTTCGGACAATCGTTTGTATTTCTTCGCAAACTCGCAAAAGTTTATTTAAACCTGTTATTGAAAAAACACGCACAAGCACGCAATTCTGCCTGTCTCTACTGCGCTGTTAGTTTTTTTTGTAGTCGTTTGTTTTAAGTTCGCTTCACTTTTAAGTGAATTTACGCTTTTGTTTAGTCAAATATTCATAAAATTGAATAAAAAAAATATATAGAGAAGCAAAACTCATGAATAGTTGAACCTGAGAAGAAACACTATTTTTGCAGCGGATCCAAACTGTGGTGAATAGTTCGCCCATCGCTACTTCACACATGACTCTTCTGACTAACCCATTTGGCTGCAGTTATTTCTATAGAGGTTGTCCAACTGGCAGTGTCACTTAGATGCCGGTTTATCGGTATAATCAGGTGAGAGGTCATGTCACGCCCAATTTAAGGGTAGAAATTGAAGCCACAATGGGGAGGGCTCTGGTGTTCTCTCCTCTGAACTCACTGCGCTCCTTCGCATGCGCTGATCACAGGATGGAAAATGTGACCCGTTCTGGTTCCTCTCCCAATATCGCTTCTGATGTCAGAAGTTTCACGTTCCCCAAACCGCCATCCCCTATCTCTCTCCTTCCTCCCTCCCTCCCTCCCTACATCTCTACTCTCTTCTCTCCTTTTCTCCTTCCCCCACCTCTCTCTCCTGCATCTCTTTCTCCCATACTCACTCTCTCCTTATTTTTCCCCCTCTTTCCTATTTCCCTCTTTCTTGCTTTCCCTCCCTCTCCCACTTTCTGTCCATCATTTAGGATGACCAATTTTGCTTATTTATGTATTAAGTGAGTAAACAGGCTCTGCAACACATTGCAGAGCGATATAATAACATGCAGCACAGTATATCTATAACATGTGGAGCAATATAATAACATGCAGCGCAATATATCTATAACGTGGAGCAATATAATAACATGCAGCACAATATATCTATAACATGTGGAGCGATATAATAACATGCAGCGCAGTATATCTATAACATGCAGAGTAACATAACATGCAGAGCAATATAATAACGTGCAGCGCAATATATCTATAACATGTGGAGCGATATAATAACATGCAGCGCAGTATATCTATAACATGCGGAGCGATATAATAACATGCAGAGCAGTATATCTATAATATGCAGAGCAATATAATAACATGCAGCGCAATATATCTATAACATGCAGAATAATATAATAACATGCAGCGCAATATATCTATAACGTGTGGAGTGATATAATAACATGCAGCGCAGTATATCTATAACATGCAGAGTAATATAATAACATGCAGCGCAATATATCTATAACATGTGGAGTGATATAATAACATGCAGCGCAGTATATCTATAACATGCAGAGCAGTATAATAACATGCAGAGCAGTATAATAACATGCAGAGCAGTATAATAACATGCAGCGCAATATATCTATAACATGTGGAGTGATATAATAACATGCAGCGCAGTATATCTATAACATGCAGAGCAGTATAATAACATGCAGAGCAATATATCTATAACATGCAGAGCAATATAATAACATGCAGCACAATATATCTATAACATGCAAAGCAATATAACATGCAGCGCAATATATCTATAACATGTGGAGCGATATAACATGCAGTGCAATATATCTATAACATGCAGAGCAATATAATAACATGCAGCGCAGTATATCTATAACATGCAGCGCAATATATCTATAACATGCAGAGTAACATAACATGCAGAGCAATATAATAACTTGCAGCGCAATATATCTATAACATGTGGAGCGATATAATAACATGCAGCGCAGTATATCTATAACATGCAGAGCAATATAATAACATGCAGAGCAGTATATCTATAATATGCAGAGTAACATAACATGCAGAGTAATATAATAACATGCAGCGCAATATATCTATAACATGCAGAGTAATATAATAACATGCAGCGCAATATATCTATAACATGTGGAGCGATATAATAACATGCAGCGCAATATATCTATAACATGCAGAGTAACATAATAACATGTAGAGCAATATAATAACGTGCAGCGCAATATATCTATAACATGTGGAGCGATATAATAACATGCAGCGCAGTATATCTATAACATGCGGAGCGATATAATAACATGCAGAGCAGTATATCTATAATATGCAGAGCAATATAATAACATGCAGCGCAATATATCTATAACATGCAGAGTAATATAATAACATGCAGCACAATATATCTATAACGTGTGGAGTGATATAATAACATGCAGCGCAGTATATCTATAACATGCAGAGTAACATAACATGCAGAGTAATATAATAACATGCAGCGCAATATATCTATAACATGCAGAGTAATATAATAACATGCAGCGCAATATATCTATAACATGTGGAGCGATATAATAACATGCAGCGCAATATATCTATAACATGCAGAGTAACATAATAACATGCAGATCGATATAATAACATGCGGCACAATATATCTATAACATGCAGAGAGATATAATAACATTCAGGATAATATAAATAACATGCAGAGTGATATAGTACAACACAGAGGGAAATGATAACATGCAGAGCAATATAATAACATGCAGAGCGATATAATAACATGCAAAGTGATATAATAAAACGCAGAGGGATATCATTACTTGCAGTGTAACATAATAACACGCAGAGTTACAGTAACACTCCGAGCGATATAATAACATGCAAAGATATATAATAAAATACAGAGTGATATAATTACTTGCAGAGTAATATAATAACATGCAGAGATATAATAATGTGCAAAGAGATATAATAACATGCAGAGCGATATAATAACGTGCAGAGATATATAATGACATGCCGAGAGATATAACATGCAGAGCGATATAATAACATGGAGAGGGATATCATTACTTGCAGAGTAATATAATAACATGCAGAGTAATATAATAACATGCAGAGTGATATCATTACTTGCATAACATTGATAAGAAAATGATGTTATGCGCTCCTAAACAGAGTATATAATTGTAATAAAAATAAAACAATATAAATCACTAAGAGGTGTACAATAGTGCACTACTAATTAAATATTAAGTGAAAGTGTAAAAATATATATAAAGGTGAACAAATCGCAGCTCAACCCTATGAAGAAAGGTCCAGATTTTCCTCTATACGATTGTGTAGGAGTCTTTGGGGAGCACAGGTTTCCCCATATGTGGAATGAAGAAAAATAAAAACTACATAGTGTAATCGGCTTCAAAAATGTCTCTTAATTCTAGGGCTCAGCAAAGTGGGACTCACAATTTCTCAGATTCAAAACAACATTTCCCACATAAAAAAGGGCTCAGGATATCCAGACTTGTACGTCTCTGGTAAGGAGATGGTAGTGGTCTCAGTGTTGTGTGTCCTCAGTGAAACAGAAATTACACTTTTAGTGCAATACTGTATGATTTAAAAGTGTATTAGACAAATAGTATTACACTTAGGCTAAGGCCCCGCTCCCTCAGTCAGCACGCCCGCACTGCAGACAGGCAGCGCGCTGACAGACACAGACCGCGATATGCGGTCTGTAGGGAGCCGGAAGCCAGGGCGGGAGTGGGAGGGGGGGGGCGTGATTTGAGCAGAGGGACCCGCTACTCCCCCCCCCTCCCTCCACGGGCTCGGGCTCCCGGGCTGCAGGAGGGAGCTACTGCGGGCTGCTGGAAGGTAAGCAGCTCCCGCTCCCTCCCCCTTCCCCCACAAATTTCCTCCTCACACACGCTGATATATACGCACACACACACACCCTACCTTGTGTAGGAAGCTGTCTGACAGCGCCCGCTCCCGCCGCTGATGGGCTCATCAGCGCACCACGTGACGCATCACCGCTCGGGATAACAATTTTCTTGCATCCCCTGGCGGCTGACGTGTTACAACGCGTAGTGAGCCGTGCAGCGAGGGGGGACTGGGACCGGCTCAGAAGGATTCCCCTGCTGGTGGGGAACGCTCATGCGGCCGCCCGCGCCGACGGGCGCAGCGGGTCCCAGCCCTTACATGGGTAAGTTGTAGCATAGGCACATAAGACTATAGTTGAGTGGCTATTCGGTAACCCCGTTGCTCGGTTCGTCACTTCCGGTGGCGGGTCGTGTCACTTCCGGTGCGGTTGGTATCGTGGAGAGGGACTAGCAGCAGTCCGATATGTACAGGGGGGGCTGACGGTAGAGCCTACTCCTACAGACTCTACTCGTTTCGTTTGGCACAGCTGATGACTCCTGAAGAAGCTGTGCCAAGCGAAACGCGAGTCTGTAGGAGTAAGCTCTAGTGTCAGCCCCCTGTCCATATCGTATTGCTGCTCGTCCCTCTCCGATACCGACCACACCGGAAGTGATACGACCCACCACCGGAAGTGACGAGATGCACACCGGGAGCCCGGCAGATTGAGAGACTCTAGTATGAGAAATGGGGTTACCGAATAGCCACTCAACTATACCCTTATGTGCCTATGATACAACTTACCCATGTAAGTGTAATACTATTTGTCTAATACACTTTTAAATCATACAGTGTTGCACTAAAGTGTCATTTCTGTTTCACTGAGGACACACAACACTGAGACCACTACCATCTCCTTACCAGAGACGTACAAGTCTGGATATCATGAGCCCCTTTTTATGTGGGAAATGCTGCTTTGAATCTGAGAAATTGTGAGTCCCACTTTGCTGAGCCCTAGAATTAAGTGACATTTTTGAAGCTGATTACACTATGAAGTTTTTATTTTTCTTCATTCCACATATGGTGAAACCTGTGCTCCCCAAAGACTCCTACACAATAATATAATAACATGCAGAGAGATACAATAACACAGAGAGCAATTTAATAACATTCAGAGTGATATCATTAATTGCAGAATAATATAATAACATTCAGAGATATAGTAACATACAGAGCGATATAATAACATGCAGAGATATAGTAACACACCGAGCGATATAATAACATGCAGAGAGATATAACATGCAGAGATATAGTAACACACCGAGCGATATAATAACATGCAGAGAGATATAATTAATTGCAGAGTAATATAATAACATGCAGAGAAATATAATAACATGCAGAGAGATATAATAACATGCAGAGATATAGTAACACACCGAATGATATAATTAATTGCAGAGAGATATAATTAATTGCAGAGAGATATAATAACATGCAGAGATATAATAACATGCAGAGATATAGTAACACACCGAGCGATATAATAACATACAGAGTGATATAATAACATGCAGAGATATAGTAACACACCGAGCGATATAATAACATGCAGAGAGATATAATAACATGCAGAGATATAGTAACACACCGAGCGATATAATAACATACAGAGTGATATAATAACATGCAGAGATATAGTAACACACCGAGCGATATAATAACATGCAGAGATATAGTAACACACCGAGCGATATAATAACATGCAGAGAGATATAATTAATTGCAGAGAGATATAATAACATGCAGAGAGATATAATAAAATGCAGAGATATAATAACATGCAGAGATATAGTAACACACCGAGCGATATAATAACATGCAGAGAGATATAATTAATTGCAGAGAGATATAATAACATGCAGAGATATAGTAACACACCGAGCGATATAATAACATGCAGAGAGATATAATAACATGCAGAGTTATATTAACACACTGAGCGATATAATAACATGCAGAGAGATATAATTAATTGCAGAGTAATATAATAACATGCAGAGCGATACAATAACATGCAGTGTAATATATTTACTTGCTGAGCGATATAATACCATGCAGAGTGATATAATTACATGCAGAGCAATGCAGTGCTGTGGCCCCTCTTGAAGAGAAGAGGTTAATGGAGCCCTCTGTTATTTATAACTGCTAACCCCTAATGCACCCGATGTTCTTTAACCACTGCACAAATTCACAATAACACAGATACACACACAGACACACGGATATATACACAGACACATTCATATACTGTATGCAGACACTAATACATATTCAGACACACTGATACACACAGACACTGATAGACACAGAGATAGATACACATACATAATCCTATATACAGACACACTGATATATATATATACAGACACCAATACATATACAGGCACACTGATACATATACAGGCACACTGATACATATAGAGGCACACTGATACATATAGAGGCACACAGACACACTGATACACAGACAGACTGATACACACAGACACACTGATGCACACTCAGGCACTGATAGACACAGACACACTGATAGATACACAGACACAATCCTATATACAGACACACTGATACATATTCAGACACACTGATATATATAGACACACTGATACATATACAGACACACACAGACACACTGATACACATAGACAGACTGATACACACACAGCACACAAGCATTAACACATTGATACACACAGACCCTGCTGCACACACACATCCATTGATACACACAGGCCCTGCTGCACACACACACATGCATTGATACACACAGACACTGCTGCACACACACACATGCATTGATACACACAGACCCTGCTGCACATACACACACACATGCATTGATACACACAGACCTTGCTACACACACACACACACACACACACACACACACACACACACACACACACACACACACACACACACACACACACACACACATGCATTGATACACACAGACCCTGCTGCACACACACACATGCATTGATACACACACACACATGCATTGATACACACAGACCCTGCTGCACATACACACACACACACACACACACACACACACACACATGCATTGATACACACACATGCTTTGATACACACAGACCCTGCTGCACACACACACATGCATTGATACACACAGACCCTGCTGCACATAAACACACACATGCATAGATACACACAGACCCTGCTGCACACACACACACATGCATTGATACACACAGACCCTGCTGCACACACACACATGCATTGATACACACAGACCCTGCTGCACACACACACACATGCATTGATACACACAGAACCTGCTGCACACACACACGCACTGATACACACAGACCCTGCTGCACACACACACATGCATTGATACACACCGACATGCATTGATACACACAGACCCTGCTGCACACACACACATGCATTGATACACACAGACCCTGCTGCACACACACACATGCATTGATACACACAGACCCTGCTGCACACACACATGCATTGATACACACAGACACTGCTGCCCACACACACATGCATTGATACACATAGACACTGCTGCACACACACACATGCATTGATACACACAGACACTGCTGCACACACACACATGCATTGATACACACAGACACTGCTGCACACACACATATGCATTGATACACACAGACGCTGCTGCACACACACACACATGCATTGATACACACAGACCGTGCTGCACACACATGCATTGATACACACAGTCTAAACCGGAATCGGACATTTGGTCGCGGGTGTTTTGCTGTGATCAGGTCGGCGCCGGCGAGGGACCCTTCACCGCAGCCGCTCTGCCACTGGACACGCATCCGCCGGCTGTTTTGCAATAAGGTAAGTTAATTCAAGGTTTTTTTGTGGTTAGGGCAGGGGGTTAAGTATAAGGGTTTTAGGGTAAAGGGTGAGGTTTAGGGTAAGAGGATTAGGGTAAGGGCTTAGGCTAAGAGGTTTTAGGGTAAGAGGTTTTAGGGTAAGAGGTTTTAGGGTAAAGGGTTTTAGGGTAAGAGGTTTTAGGGTAAGAGGTTTTAGGGTAAAGGTTAAGAGGTTTTAGGGTAAAGGGGTTTCAGGGTAAGAGGTTTCAGGGTAAGGGGTTTTAGGGTAAGAGGTTGTAGGGTAAGAGGGTAAAGGGTTTTAGGGTAAGAGGTTTTAGGGTAAGGGGTTAAGGTTTTAAGGTACAGATAGCGTTAGTATTAAGGGTTAAGACTCAGGGTCTTTAGGGTAAGGTGTATGGTTAGGGGCTTAGGCCGCGCTTATAGTGCTGGCGACGCGACCGATGTCACCCGTTGCAACCAGCGAAAGTTATAATTGGATTTTTAGCGACTGTCGCCAGCGACGTCACGAAGGGGGCGGGCTGCGGTCTCTGATTGGTTTAGAGACAGTCACATGTGGCGACTGTCTCTAAAAAATCAAATAGACCCAGCTTCAAAATTTGGGGTTGCTCTGTCGCGCTTACTATAAGCGCTTGAGACGGAGTCAATGTATTTGATTCGGAGCGACGTCGCGTCGCCGTCGCAAGGCACTATAAGCGCAGCCTTACCTAGGTGGCAATGCGGCCGGTGGAGAGATATCCCGACGGTAAGGTGAGTGGTGGCTAAACGACAGCGACGATTTGGTCGCGGCAAATTTTCCGCGATCAAATGTCCTAGACCGGTCTAAACACGAAATCACTGATACATACAAAGTTACACAGGAGCACATGCACACTGCCATGTAGAGATACACACGAACCATACATACGATAAACACTTATATATACTGTAGACATTGCAAGCAGAGGGTTTTATTGACACTGGAGCTACCCCTGCTCCTTATTAACAAGCTAATACAAAATGTACCTGCAATCTATAAAACAATATTTTTGAGCGAGATACTGTCCTCTGAAGTGTTGGTAATTCATTTAATAAGCGGGTTGGACACCGTGGGAGACGGTTACATCGTGACCCTGACATATAAACCAACCCCCTGGGTACAGAGCAAAACAATCTTTATTTTTTTAGGCCAAGAATTAATAAAACAGATATGGAGTTATCAGCAAAGTTCTGTCCCCCCGGGGGGGGCGCGGGGAACAGAACGACCTTTACAGAGGGTACAACACCCCCCACCTCACCTCACCCCCCACCTCACCCCCCACCTCTGCTCTGTGAGGAATGAATACAATTTGTCAATTCATATTGTATAATACTTCAGTAATACTTCAATAGCCCAGGCTTTAGGTTACGGGGTGGGGGATGCTCACATTACTCCGCTGATAGAAGAGATGCTCACATTACTATAGTGATATTAAAAAATAACCAGATTACTATAGTGGTATAAAAAAATAGCTGCATTTCTATCGGGCTTTGAAAAAATACCCACGTTACTACCGTGGTATAAAACAAAATACGCACATTACTATAGTAGGAAAAAAATACCCACATTGTTGAGGTATAAAAAAAATACATTAAAATACTACAAAAATATCCATATTACTCTAGAGGAAAAAAAATACCCACATTATTACAGTAGTATGCATGTATGCCTTTATTTGTATAGTGCCATAAATGTACATACAGCTGTAGCGGCCATTATTCGAATAAATCACGCGGTGTATAAATCGGAATACCCATGTCATGGCGCGTGATGTTTTCCAACCGTACCGCCTTAGACGCGTGTTGACTCGGGTTTCTATCGGGCGCAGAAAATTGCATTTTAGCGCGGGCTGCAATACCGTCGAGAAACTCAAGTGGGCGATCGCGAGTTGTTGTCTTAAAAATTTAATAGCAATTCAACCTGTCTTTTATTGCCGTACAGTTCAGCAAGTGTGTGTGTGTGTGTAATTGTAATTTGGAGATTAACGTTACGAGTTTATACTGTATAGTGTACATGGGAAAGAAGTCCTTTCTGAGGCTCCTAAGCCATACACAGATTAAAAATATGATGACACATATACAGGATAATAAAGGGAAAAGAACTAATATAAAAATATATTGTCGCTTCTTCCGAATGTAAAATAAATATGTATTATTTATTATTTATTAATCAATACTTTTTCTAGGCTTGCTCTTCTTTTCATACTGTTTTTATTTTATGCGCATGCGTGTACCTCTCGTGTGTATATCTCATTAGAACCTTGTTGAAACACATATGCGTGTCATGCCTTAGGCGCATGCGTGTATGTCTCATTGGAACCTTGTTGAAACGCATATGCTTGTCATCACATTTAGGCGCATGCATGTATGACTTCTCATTCAATGTAAATTTCAAGTCTGAAAAAAAAGCCCTTTTTTTTGTTTTGTTTCTCGACATGGGCTTGCATAACAATTTTTGCTATTCTTAGAATCAATCACTAGCTTTTTAATTCTACACTGGTCATCTACACCATACTGTACTTTATGAGGTGGGTGGCATACTGTGATTTTTATTTGGGGGTGTGGGGTTCAAAACATTATGATGACCTGTTGAAAATATTTCTTTGAACTAATAATCCAGCATACAGCCCTCTACCTCCCCCCCACACACATGGCTAAAGTATTTCTACTTCTTATCGACACCTCCCCCAAAACCATTCATTTGTAATTGGAGGCTTTGTGGCTTAGTGTAATCTTCCCGAGCCCGGGTTCAAACGCGCATGCGTATGTGTGAAAAGCCTTTCTACTTCTTATCAACACTTTCCCCCCAAGAGCCACACATGAAAATCTTTGAGGCTTTGTTTACAGTTATCCACACCTCCCCCAAAGCAATTTATTTGTTACAGAATGTGTAGATCCCTCTCTTCCCCCCACACACTCACACAAAGTTCAAATAATTCTCATGAATTTAAAGAAGGAACAATTGTATTTGTGCAGGATATTCATGGAAAAATGAATAATAAAAAAAGACAGTATGTCGCCTCTTCTTGACTTTCTCTTCTTCGTAATGGCTGTAGTTCTTTTGTCATTGAGAGAGGGGAGGGTTTGTGTAAATTACTGACGGTTGCTACATTATATACACAGTACAATACTTTTACACATGCACCCCTCTCCCCCCCTGGTCTGCAGCAGCTCTGAAAAGAAAAAATGAGTGCAGTAAAGTGCATTTAAGGCATTGCGTACAGTATATCACTACTGTATATTGGACAAACTATATACAGTAAAACTACTGTATGCCGCACTACTGTACTGTAAGTCACTTATTTATACTGTATATAGTATTCTGTAACTACTATATATACTGTATAACTATACTACTGTAGGTTAGACACATCAAGTACTGGATTTAATACTGTATATACTGTACAGTAGAAAGTGGAGAGGAAGTGCTGACATAAAATGGTTATTGTGAGTGCCATACTTACCTGTATCATACTTACCTGTACTTACCATACTACAGTACAGTACCTTACTATTTTCCTGTGGCCTGCCCATTAAGCTTTAAAAGAATAGGCAACATGGTCGCAAGATGATCGATATATTTATTGCATCTTTGTACGGTGAGTATGTTGTTCCAGAAACTCATTATTCCTTCAGCTAATTCATCCTTTTAGGACGGTTTCACCACTTTTCTAATATAATCCTTCAACTGATGCCGTACCAATTCGATGGGATTCAAGTCTGGGGATCTTGAATTGGAGGCGGGAAAAAAGGGGAATTAGTTAAAGAGATTTACTGTAAACAGTGTAAAACAATGAGAAACGGTTACCAAACATACTCCAGTGGCGTCTTAACCCAGTTGATACCGCTGGCAAGAATATGGGAAATAGACGCGGTGTGTTTCGGATCATTGTCCTGGAAGAAACGGTGACCAGATGGGAAATCACGCGTAATGTATTCAACAATCTATGGCACTATTTTCTCTTGGAAAAATACTTTATTCATGATTCCTGGAACAAGAAAAGAAAAATGTAACATTAGGGTACCAAATACTGTACACTACAGCTGTACAGTGCATAAGGCCACAGCATGTGTATTTGTGCATTATTTTACCCTCAAAGATGATGATGCATCCTGGTCCACGTCTAGAGATCACACCCCACACATGCATCTTCACTGGGTGCTAGGGACGCAGCTTCAGAGATAGGAGTCCTTTTTTGTGGAATGCAAAAGTGGCAAATCTCTCAAGCGATACAGTTGTCTCTTCAGTAAAGATGACATCCTGAAAAGTCTCAACACTTTCGATCCATGCCCGTGCCTGGTCCACTCTCTTGATCTTGTTGGCCTCCCTTATCATAGGATACGCTCTGTAATGACAAGGAATAATTGTAAAGGTACAGTCAAACCACACTTTTACCTACTGGTTTCAGTACTGGTATTTAGTACTATATGCAATATACAGTACTGTACTTTGTTACAGTAAGAGACTCACCTTACACATCCATATTTCCATCCCAATTTGCGTATCATCTGCCTGATGCTGGTCTCAGAAGCTGTTATGTTGTGAGTTTTCTCAAGAGCATTCTTGACCCTTGTGGCACACCTCTCATCATTTTCTTCACTTATTTGGTCCACCAGAAGCGTTTTTGCCCTACAGTGTAAAGGAAAACAGAACAATTTCTTACAGTAGGCCCCAAATTTTGTCTCCAATAAATTTAATACTGACTAACTTCAAAACTACAGCACTTATTCCCCCTTATAACCTCTTATATTGTAAGTTCTTCGGGGCAGGGATTTCCTTTCCTTATTGTCTGATTTTGCTGCACATATTGTTTATTTGCTGCACTTATTGTATTATTAAAATTCCCTGTACTGTATTCTTTGTGAAGCACTGAGTACACTTTTGGCGCTTGTAACAGGGGATTTGTCCCTGTTCAAAAAGGTGCCTCTAATCCAGCAGTGTGGTGGTTAACTGCTGGTAGTCAATTAACCAACACTTCCTGGCTGATTCGAGATTGGTTAGAAAAGCCTGCCTTTGAGACAGGAAGAGAGATTCCTTAGTCCACAACTGGGCTGACCAAGGAAACAGACAGAGCAGAGGTTCCTGAGTCTCACAGATGAGACTGACAGAGGGATCACAGATGTCTGGAGCTCACAAGACTTCTACACCTGAATGCTGAGAACCTGAGGAAAAGGCAGCAACCCAGGAAAGAGAGAAGCCTTCCCCCTACAACTACGAGACAGATAAGACTTTTCTTATAAGACTGATTATCTATGTCTGTCTATCTATATTTATATAAATGTCTCTATGATTTGGGCTGGTGAATCGCTGGACTACAAGTGTAAATATACTCCAACGTGGAGCAGATTTTGTTTGTGGATTTTCACATGTTTGTTGTGTTTAAAGCAACAGGCGCAATAAAGCCTTTATTTAATTTCACCTTAAAACCAGTCTCCATTGCGTACCTCTGCACACATCTCTTACAGCGCTATATAAGTAAAGACATACAATACAATATGCAATGCAGTGGGTGTGTGACTGAGATATTTCCATTAAGCAGTGAAGACTATGCCACCTCATACGGTACTGTACAGTACATGACCAGTATACAGTCGAAATTACAAGTGATTTTAAGAATGTAAAAATTGATAAAATATTAAAAACAGGCATACATTTAATTGATAGGAAAAGGGTACTGTATAAAACACTGATGCATTTTACCAGTAATAGTTTAAATATAGTACAGGCATACCCCGGTTTAAGTACACTCACTTTAAGTACACTCGCGAGTAAGTACATCTCGCACAAAAGGCAAACGGCAGCTCACGCATGCGCCTGTCAGCACGTCCTGAACAGCAATACCAGCTCCCTACCTGTACCGAAGCTGTGCGCAAGCGGGGAGACTATAGAGCCTGTTACAAATGCGTTATTTACATGAGTTATGCACGTATATGATGATTGCAGTACAGTACATGCATCGATAAGTGGGAAAAAGGTAGTGCTTCACTTTAAGTACATTTTCGCTTTACATACATGCTCCGGTCCCATTGCGTACGTTAATGTGGGGTATGCCTGTACATACAGTAGTAAAGAAAACAAAAATATTTACTCAGTAGTGACTGTGGCGGTCCGCTTTACACTTTTGGCCTTACCATGGGCATGATAACAGACAGTGCTTGGTGCTAAAACGAGGCCCGAAGAAACTAACCAGCGTTGGATCTGTGAAATTCGGTGTCCTTTTTGGTACATATCCTGTAATCTCATGCTGAGATCCTTTGAAATCTTTTTCATCGGCATCGCTGCTTTTAGAAAATAAATCAAGCACAGAGGAATGTATATTCGATGTGCATTCAATGTATATTCGATGTGCATTCAATGTATATTCGATGTGCATTCAATGTATATTCGATGTGCATTGAATCAACAAAATGGATGGTGTATTTATACTTTAATTGGCCTCCGCTTCGCTCAACAGGTTTAGTACACAACACGCCCACTTTTAACACCTTCAGCTCGTGTCCATGCCCGGGAAAATTTTCAAATAAGGACACAGTGTATAAAAGGTGACAAATTGCATAGCCTAATACTTGCTGATCTGTATCTCAACTTGCTCTTGTCCAGATACTGCATTGTGCATTATTCCTTCTGCTTTCATGGATCTACCCCGATTCTACGGACGCAGAAACCTGCTTGCTTCTGCCGTGCCAACCACGAGAAAGCGGAAGGCGGAAGCTGTTTCTAATCCAAAGCCAAAACCAAAGGAGAGTAAAGAAAACGTTCCAAAGACTCCAAAGGCTAAGAACCCTGGGCCTTATTATGTCAAGAAAAAATTCGCTGACATACACACAAAGCAAAACAAATGGAAGCCTGGGGACGCTACTCTCCTGGGACCCCCAATCTCGCCTGCTCTTGAACCCATCCACGACGCTGCTCTCCTGGGACCCCCCATCTCACGTGCTCCTGCACCCATCCACGACGCTGCTCTCCTGGGACACCCCATCTCATCTGCTCCTGCACCCATCCACGACGCTGCTCTCCTGGGAATCCCAAACTCACCTGCTCCTGCACCCATCCACTATGCTGCTCTCCTGGGACCCCCCATCTCACCTGCTCCTGCACCCATCCACGCAGATGTCAACAGCACTCCTCGCACCAGATCCAGCTCGTTCGCCCGTATGCTGAATGGTTTAAGTTGTGTCGAAATCCCTTACAACTCAACGGTGCAAAAGATTGATCTTCTTTTGCAGACCATGTTGAATATGGATAGGCGTATGGAGAAGATGGAGAGGAACATCGCGGGGATCTATTCTTTGCTTGGAGTTCCCGCCCCTGTATGTCCGACGCAGGAGGGTGGCCTGGATGTGGGCTTCACCCTTCCATCACCAAGCGCACCAGGTGCCCCCCCCCCCCACGCTCACCCCCTCCATCTGCAGAATACATGGACCTGTATGCCCTTGATGAGGATGATATGACAACTCCGGTAGGGCCACGACAGGAGATGACAACCTCGGTAAGGCCACGACAGGAGGAAAGCATCCTCCCAGACCACCTACCCTCGCCTGCTGCCAGAAGCACACCCGCACCCAAGATTGTAACGCTCCCAGACATCATCTTGAGTGAACTGCCCCAGCAAGTCCGGGAGAAATACAAGATCGGAAGTGCTGGTCTAGCCCAGAAATTTGCCCTGTCCATCTTTAAACACCACGTCAGTTTTGAGATGTACAGCGGGTGGACCCACAATGAAAATTATGAAGGGAATAAAAGCAAGAAGGGTCTGCCGGCAAATTTAAGGAAAACAATTGTGGAGGAAGTGCAGCGTTATTTTCTTGTTTACGATCATGTTATGAGAACCGTGAGAGACACCATCAATGGTCTTTTGAGGCATATAAGGGCTCGTCCCTGGAAGGCCAGCCCATTTGGGAACGACTTTGTTGTTTGATTGTACTGTATGTATACTGTAGTTCAAAAGTTATAGAAAAATGTTTTTACTCCAAAAAAAAAAAATGATTGTATTAAATTATTTCATTTTTTAATGTTTTTTTCTTTTCAGAGCTGCTGCAGACCAGGAAGGGGGGCGGGGGGGGCATGTGTAAAAGTATTGTACTGTGTGTATAATGTAGAAAACTTCAATAATTTACACAACACCCCCCTCTCTCAATGACAAAAGAACTACAGCCATTACGAAGAAGAGAAAGCCAAGAAGAGGTGACCTACTGTATTTTTGTATTATTCATTTTTCCATGAATGTCCTGTACAAATAAAATTGTTTCTTCTTTAAATTCATGAGAATCATTGAAACACCCCCACCCCCAAAGAAAAGTTCACATACTGTACACGCATGCGCCTAAATGTGATGACACGCATATGCGTGTCAACAAGGTTCCAATGAGACATACAAGCACGCAGGCTCCTAAATGTTATGACACTCATATGTGTTTCAACAAGGTTCCAAAGAGACATACACGCATGCGCCTAAAATAAAAACAGTTTGAAAAGAAGAATAAGCCTAGCTAAAGTTGAAAGTATTGACTAATATAGAATAATAAATAATACATATAGAATAAAAGATATACATTTTTATTTTTGGGGTTTCTTAGAATTTAATTAAACATGCAAGTGTATTGTAATTATACTGCAAAATGCAACGTCAAACAGGAGTGATGATTACAGTACAAGGTAAAAGGTTTTCTATAAAGCTCACAACTATTCTATCCTAATCGCTAAAAATTGCACTGTCACTAAATTTTTGCCTACTAGGATTTTTAAAAAAGATTTGCAATGCGCAAACAAAGTTTAAAAAAAGCGATATTAGAGGTCCATCATTTCTTTCCATCCATCCCTCCTTTTGCCTTTTTCCGTTTGATGTCAAAGTTCCTTTTCTGGGGGGAAAAAAATGATGCTATTATTTCCGGTATTGCGCATGCGTCAAGTCGTTGCAGCAGTTCAAGCAATATCCTACAGTACATGTGCGTCTGAACGATAAGAACAAACTTCTGATAGGCTCTGACTCTTGAGCCCTGCCCTCTCCCTAGCTGTCCACCAATTATATCTACTGTAATAACTTCTCAGTCAATCATATTGCAGGACTACATTTTCAATAATTGTGCAAGAATTTAATTAAATTAAATAACCCGAGCAAAAAGATTGATTACAGGAGAACGGACCGATCTGCAGCTTACTGTAGCTAATCACTTGTCTGTGTGCATATTGTGTTGATGCACATAATGTAATGTATTGTTTAAAA
Source organism: Ascaphus truei (assembly GCF_040206685.1). Lineage (NCBI taxonomy): Eukaryota > Metazoa > Chordata > Amphibia > Anura > Ascaphidae > Ascaphus > Ascaphus truei. The sequence continues at coordinate 26,728,649 of NC_134496.1, read as the reverse complement.
AAAAAAAAAAATTAAACGGCAGCGTGAACTGCAGATTTAAATTTAGTACTGTACTGTACATTGTATTTACCTTCATTATAAACTTTGCCAAACGGGTGGAGATGAGCCACTGGCACTCCCGTAGTCTGCATTATAGTTTGACAGGTGATAGCTGGCCTGCTACACCTGAAGTTGTCAGCTGATGAAGCTGGAAATCTTTTTGGTACATGCAAGCTTGCTGGTACCTCTCCGTGAAATCAGACTCAGGCTGGAAATTTTGCAGGTTTTCTGGTGGGGACAGGTAGCAAGGATTGCCGTTCACCGGGTTTTCACTGAAGGTCGGACCGTTATTGTAAGCCTGTGCTGGTGCTGGCGCTGTTGCCAGCACATTGCTGGATAGGGACTGCCGAATCTTATATGGATTAAACCCGACTTTTCTCCTTTTGCAGTTGCCATGATCAAACAGACTGTAAAAATCAGGGACAACACCCCAATACGCACTTGTATCTCCAGCAGGAGGGGCAATGCGAAAAAAACACTGATCGCTACTTAAGGTTTTTCTTACCGAACGCTTCCAACCACGAACGTCAGATGAAAACTTGTAAAAATCAAAGTTCGAAATTAAAAAATCATATATTTCAGCTACAGTTGCCATGTTATCTGCTGTAGCATTAATTGCAGAACATATTAAAAATGCATTACTACAGTCAGGTTTTTTGTACGTCTGTGGTGTGCACATTATGTCCAGTCCAGTTAGCAATTGTGCAAGGATACAGTAGGAATGTAAAAAAAGCGCACAGCTTTGAGTTTTATAAGTTTTCATTATGATGCGCCTACATTTGATAACGTCTTCAAGGTCAAATCACAATGGACCACTGTGGTAGACTTGTTTTTTACATTATCTGGTTTTACACACCTGCAAATTGACACAGTAGCACAGACAAAACTGTACACATTACAATTCATTAATTTCTGCCACCTGGCGGATACGCGAAGAAATGCGCCCAAAGAAATCGGAAACCATTAAATTAAACAGATCAACCGCGGGTGCCTGGCGGCGTGAATGGCGCTGGGAACACAGGAATGCGGAGTTAATACTGCGTGGAAAACAGCAGAGCACACGACCACGGCTCCGTGATTTATTCGAATAATGGCTGCTGCAGCTGTAACGCTTCACAGCAGTAATACACGTGACAATCATATAAATAGCAAATAATACAAATAACAGATGATGGGAATAAGCGCTTCAGACATAAAAGTAACATTTAGGAAGAGGAGTCCCTGCTCCGAAGAGCTTACAATCTAATTGGTAGGGAGAATGTACAAAGACAGTAGGAGGGCATTCTGGTAAGTGCATCTGCAGGGGGCCAAGCTTTATGTATCATGTGTATAGTGATATAAAAAAAAAAAAAAACACCCACATTAAAATAGTGGTATAAAAAATATCCCCATATATTGTAGTGGTAAAAAAACATATCTTGTGCCGGTGAGTAAATGCGTTCTCTGTGTGGGTTGTGGGGTTAAAGCCCCTCTTGCTGTGAACAGGTTAACGTTCTGGAGACTAGCAGGCACAAGACGTTAAAGGGCGGTTTGTGTACCTGGTGGTAATGTTGTGTTGGGTGTCGGGGAGATGGAGGTTACCTCCTTGCTACGCCCTTGATGTTGGGACAGCCATTATTTTAGCCCTATCTGCGAGTTGACAGAAAGATTCGGTTTCTTTAAGGGACGTACCCTTTGGGTGACCCCTCTGTACATGAAGCCTGTTGGCCTAATGGAGGCTGCAGCAGGACGGAGAGAACTTGGAGATTTGATCAGGAAATCCTGCGTGAGCAGATTGAATGGAAATTTGATTAGTTGAAGTGGTGATATGGGGGGGGGTTATTTCATCATCTGATCTAGCAGGGAGGGGGGTCTCTCTGGATAGTCCCAGTGTGTGTCCCGCAGCAGAGTGGAGATGTTTTTAACACTATACACAGTAACAAAAAAATTGGGATATTCCGTCACTCCTTGCAAACATAAGTTTCCGAATGCCGTCACTAATGTTTCTTTTATTATTGTAACTCGAATTGATGTCCTTAAGTATTGAACATTCACTTAAAAATATTTTAAAAATTGTTAAATGTGTACAAAACAAACACACACATATATATATATATATATAACGATACCTTATAAAGCATCCCTTCCTATGTCCTCCTACTGCTCCGAATAACTGTTAACTATAACTTCCTATACCTGCTCTCAATGTTTCATAGAACTGCTCCCTATAACTCCTCCTATTGTTCCATGTAACCGCTCCCTATAACTCCTCCTATTGTTCCATGTAACCGCTCCCTATAACTCCTCCTATTGTTCCATGTAACTGCTCCCTATAACTCCTCCTATTGTTCCATGTAACTGCTCCCTATAACTCCTCCTATTGTTCCATGTAACTGCTCCCTATAACTCCTCCTATTGTTCCATGTAGCTGCTCCCTATAACTCCTCCTATTGTTCCATGTAGATGCTCCCTATAACTCCTCCTATTGTTCCATGTAGCTGCTCCTTATAACTCCTCCTATTCTTCATATAACTGCTCCCCATAACTCCCCTTATTACTTCCTATAACACCCCCAATTACTCCATGCTGTATAACCACTCCCTATAACTCCTCCTATTGTTCCATGTAACTTATAACTCTTCTATTTACTCCATATACCCGCTCCCAATAACTCCTCCTGTTACCCTATATAACTGATCCCTATAGCCCCTCCGGTGCAGGAAGTTTGAGGTTGGCGTCACGTGCAGAAACCGGTGATTTGGTTTCCTCCAACTGTAGCCGTGAAGTTGTTTAAGTGAAAGAAACATTTTCCGGTAATGGATTGCACCATTTCCACTGATCGGATTAGTAGAATAAGCAGAAATAATGTACAAAAACACAAATATTGGCGTTTTCTCCGGAGACAATGTTTGTGCAAATGTCTTTTGGACGTGTAAACTGAGACATTTTCAGCCACCAATTACAGGGGCCGCAGTCACCCGGAGCATCTCTCTGCTACCAGGGCCATTTGTCTTGTGTTCGATGGCACCACAAGTGCAGATTATTACAACCCAAATCACATCACACTGGCTCAAAATGGGGAGATTGAGCCACATGAGGACCTGTCAGGGGACAGTTAAATGGGGAGGAAATGTGTTTTTAATGAATTATCCTGTGAGAATGAGCCGGTGCTGCCAGAGAGCAACGTTTCTGTGCTGTGAGCATCCTGACCGAGGGAAATCATTTCAAATAAGTATGGAGAGCTGAAAGTCCGAATAGACATTGCTTGTAATAAGCAAGACGCGCTGTGTAATGATGATGAATACAGTGATAATGAAAATGTTTTGCTGTATAATGATGCTGAGTATCTCTATACACTGATAATGAACACGCCGCACTGAGCTTCATTATGCAGGGCAGCGTGTTCATTAGCAGTGTATAGATACTCTGGATTGTTATACAGAGCAGCGTGTTCATTATCAGTGTATATAGATACTCAGACTCATTATACAGTGCGGCGTGATTATTACCAGTGTACAGATACTCAGCATCGTTATACCGTGACTGAGCCGCTGATTGACCCACTTGTGCTGGAGCAGGGATATACTTAAGACCTGGCCTGTTGGGGTTCCCTGAGGACTGGAGTTGGGAAACACTGGTGTATAGATACTCATCATCATTATATAGCGCACAGTGTTCATTATCGTGTGTATAGACATTATTATTTCGTGCATCATGAACATGCTGCCCTGTATAATGATGATGAGTATCTCTATACACTTCCAGACCCTGATAATGAATGTGCTGCACTGTATAATGATTCTGAGCATGTCACTTTTAGCTTCCTATCTATTTTTACATGGATTCCCAAGAGCATTTTCCTACTGCATCGCACCGCTGTTACAGCTCAGCCTGGCCAGGACGTATAGAACCTAGGTACCCGCTCAGAGACAGTTCTTTTTATGCTTTTGGACTCATCAGCTAATGGATTTGTTTCTTTAATTAAGATTCCCGCAGTTGTTTCAAAGACAGAACACGTGATGTGACATACAAATGCCGCCCGGATACCTTCCTTTCCTGTAACAGCCTTGGCGGGCAGGTTTACTGGGAGCGTCACGTGTAACACGGCTGGGTGAGCGTGTGCTCACAGACATGCAGGTGTGCGTGAGAACAGCCCCGCCGCTTCTCATCCCCCCCTCCCTCATTAACCCCCGTGTGTGACAGGTTGGGTGTAAGTACCTGTGATAAACGCAGGCTTCCCTCAAACATGTTAAGTACTCGTCTTGTTGAAACAAATATGCACGAAATGCAAGAAAATTAGAAGCATGTTAAAGATAGAAACATTTAATACAGTAGAACAGGAAGTCCCCAGTGTTGTCACTTTGATGATGTCACTTATAGTACAGGAAGATCCAGGTGTCACAGACATCATTGTGATGTCACAGAACTTTCTGCTCTCCCCAGATGACAGGAAGATCCAATGTCACTAAATGATCCAGCAGCAGAGATATTTCTAACACTGGGGACACATCACTGATAGAGAAACTCTGAAATGAGCACTTTATATAAAAATACCCCTTCCTGCCCCTCTCCTTCTGTCACCAAACGGTCCCTGTCACAGGCATAGCCATAAATGACATCACAGGAGATGATAGCCGGACAGCAGAGATGCAGCACACTGGGCATGGGAATACCATGACGTCCGTCACTTGGGAGGATTTAACAGAATTATTTTATTGATATTTAACCCTTTCTTGATCAATTAAACACACAGTTATTACCAGACATGAAAACATTCACGTTACACCTTTGGGGTTTAGCTGGGATTTTATCAGCGGGACATGCAGGTCCTGGGGAGGTGGCGGTCACTGTTGGAAGCAGTGATAAGGGACCAAAGAAGCCTGTCCCGTTCTGCGACCTTCGGCTGAGTCCCCGGTGGTCACGGCGGCGTCCGCGCCACACAGCACAGCCCTCTATCGGGCAGGCCCCAGTGGCTGTGTGTGTGTGGGCGCGCAAAGCGCTGTGACGCGTACGCTGGCAGGGAAGACAAGAATTTTGTCTTCCCATGCTGCGACGCGGTTACGTGGTCGGCGCGCAGCCAATGGCAAGGCAGATATGCCCTGTCATGGCCGTGCCCCCTGTCATGGCCCCGCCCCCGCGCTCCCCTACAGACCGCCGATCGCGGCTGTAGTCTCTGCACGCGCCGCCATGCCGCCAGGCGCGCGTGCAGCAGGGAGCACTGGGGCCGTAGCCTTACACTTACAGGCTCTCAATATAGGTTATGGTGGGTGAAAAGGTGACTTTAAACCCTCCACCGTATAGCATTTCCCAGAATCCCTTGCTGCAGTGGAGGCACTGTATGCTAGGTGATAAATGTATGCAGGGTTGCAGACCTGTCTAAGACATGTGACTGTGCTCACAAGTGATCTCATTATTTGATATATATTTAATTAGGTTGTAAGACCTTCCTGGCACAAATGACCTTGTCTCTGTGGTCCCTTGTAAGGTCTACCTGTTGCTTCTATCCATATGCTAGCTCTTCAGTTCAGACTTGACGTTATCTCACTGTTTACTCTCTATTAGATTGGCAAATCAGCGGGGCAGGATTCCCCCTTCCCTGTGTGTATACTCATGTCTGACGCTTGTACCCTTCATGTCTCTGTATGTCCCTATAGTTTAATCTCTGAGGTTTTGACTGTAATAATGAGAAAATACGATGTTACAGAAAGAAACGTTCACACTTTTTAACCTTTACAATGCACACTGAAGCTGTCTCTCTCCGGCTCTCTCTCTTTTACCCTCACTCCCTCATCTCCCACCCTCTCTCTCCAATCCTTCTCTCTAAATCCCCCTTCTCTCCCTCCCCTTCTCTCCAATCCTTCTCTCTCCATCCCCCTTCTCTCTCACTATCTGCTTCATCTCCTTCTCCCTCTCTCCTCCCTCTCTCTCCTTCTCCCCCTTTCTCCCCTCTCCTTCTCTCTCCCCCTTCTCGCCCTCTCTCCTTTGCTCACTCGCTCTCGGTCATACTCTCCCCCCCCTTCTCTTCCTTCTCTCCCTCCTTCTTCTCCCTCCTTCCCCTCTCCCCTCCCCTTTCTCCTCTCTCCCCCTTCTCTCCCTCTCTCCTTTGCTCACTCGCTCTCGGTCATCCTCTTCCCCCCTTCTCTTTCTTCTCTCTCTCCTCCCCCTCCCTCCCTCTCCATTTCCTCACCTTTTTTCCCCTGGGGCTATAAATTTACAGAGATTGTCATTTAAATGTATATTGAGCACAGATAATGAATTCAAACCCAATGGTAAAAGGGGCGATGTTTGTGTTCAGCACTGGTTCAGCCCCAAATTTAAGGACTGGAAGAGTGTAGAAATAATATTTGGTGTTAGGTAGTGACATGTCTGTCACAGGGAAGTGACATCGGATCCTAAACAAACCCCTTCCTTTCACTGCACATTTGTAAACAGGGCAAGTGTATGTCACACTGATTGTATTAATGCCATGAAAAGACATTATTTCAAATTCCACAGCAACATATTTTCATTTTTAATCTGAGATTATTACACAATATCGCTGCTAGATCTGAGAAGAGACTGTCTGAGCCGGTCCCTGATACTCTGCAGCTAGGAGGTCACCCTACATTAGAAATGACCAGGACTGTCTGAGCCGGTCCCTGATAATCCGCATCCAGGAGGTCACCCTACATCTATACTATAATCCTGAAAGTTTGTTTGTTTGCCCGGCTATAAAAAGCCACGCGCTTAATCCTAGAGCCACCGAACTTGGCAGGCGATCTAATAGGATAAAGTTCCGGTTCTAAAGCGGTTTTCTTGATTTTAGCTAAATACCTCACGCTTCGTATTTACGTTCCACTGCGAACAGTGGGAACAAACCAAAAGCATGTGAATAAAGCGCTTTTATTTTGAAAGGTTAGCTTTAGTGTAGTCTTTCTGCGGTTTTCTTGCCATTCTCAATTACATTCTTGACTTGATGGGATGCATTTGGTTAGGAATATAGTTAGGGTTAGTTTGTTTTTATTTTAATAGTATAGTTTTTAGATTGGCAATGCTGAGCATGTTTTAGCTAAACTATTGTTAGAAATGTAAAAATGTATATTTTGAACTCTCCCTACTTTGCAAAAGGGCAACGCCGGGTAATTCCGCCAGTTAGATATGAACCCAGGATTGTCTGAGCCAGTCCCTGATACTCTGGGGTCAGGCGTCCCCTCCATGCTGTGACAGGTACCCTGTATGGTTTAGTACTTTTGCAGTGTTGCTCATGCTGGTATCCAACCTTTGAAGGTGTCGCAGCCCTTTGAAGTCCTCCGCTCTCTCCTTCCCGCCGCAGACTATCGTTTTCCCCAGACTGTGAAACGTTTACATACCTCTGGATGGGTCACGGCTGGGGCAGGAGCCCGCACAGCCCCGAGATACCTTTGCCCAAGGCATGCGTGATGTCTTCTTGAGGGCTGCGTGCGGTGCGTTCCTCTGTGTGTGAATATCACGTGGAATATTATATATCGTTACTACTTGTTGCTGGTTTCTATTTTCTTCAGGGTTGGCATCATTGTAATCGTATTTAGTAGCCCGTGTCCTTCCCCTTTATCTGTTTGGCTCACTATGGCAGCAGAAGCAAAACAACAAGAGGAAATAAAGCTGGGGGGTTATCACAGCATCTCTTATTATTCACAAGAGTTTATAAACAGTCTTATCACATGAGATTAGGTAAAGATCGTTGTAACCCACCAAAGCATTTAGAAGTTGTTAAAAGCTTATGTCATTTTTTAGAAAATACTTAAAAAAAACAATTGTGTCGGCTACCTGCACCGTCCCCTGTAACCTCACTGCCATCCATGCACTTTCTGATAAAGGGAATTTAGCTTTATCCAGATATGCGGGGTGATAACTCAGCAATGCTTGTGTGTGTGTGTGTATATATATATACAGTGGTTGACAAATCACCAAAAAATCTACTCGCCACACAAAAAAATCTACTCGCCACCTAGTACCAAACGTGTGCTGCTTGGGCCAATATTTACTCGCCCGGGGGTTAAATCCACTCGCCCGGGGCGAGCAAATGTATAGGTTTGTCGAACACTATATATATATATATATATATATATATATATATATATATATATATATATATATATATATATATATACACACTGTATATTCCTTCTGTGATATCGAACACACAACCTCTATGACTATTGTGACATTGTAGAGCCCTCCCCACCCACACCCCCTCTCCCTGTATGAGGGTTAGCTGGAATGCGTTTTATCCTCTGAATGCCTTGATAATGATCATTCACATAACTCCATAGCACTGGTTTCTGTAATAACGTGCAGTATTGAAGTGGTATACAGTCCTCAAGGGGACTGTCCAGTAGAATGTCCAGGGCAAAATCCAAGAAAATGTAGTGCACCGCCAAAGAGAGTGGGTCAAAAATGTTGGTAAAAATAATAAGTCTTTATTCGTCCATAACACACAGAAGTGTAAAAACCTCCTATATGTTTCGTGCATATAGCACTTTATCAAGGAGTAGTCCTTGATAAAGTGCTATACTCACGAAACATGTAGGGTTTTTTTACACTTCTGTGTGTTATGGACGAATAAAGACTTATTATTTTTACCAACATTTTTGACCCACTCTCTTTGGCGGTGCACTACATTTTCTTGGATATTGCCCTGCACACACAATATATATATATATACACTGTTTTTAAGTATACCTTTTGCTTGCTTCATTCATTGTAACATCGCCGGAAGAAGAGATCAGTGTATCTCAAAAGCTCGCACAAATAAAAGCATTTTGTTAGCTACAGAACGGTATCATCTATTTATTTTTTGATTACATATATATAAATATATATATATAAATATATATATATATATATATATAAAATTAAAAACGAATAGTCAATACCGTTCTGTGGCTAACGAAATGCTTTTATTTCACCTTTGCGGCAGACTGGAGTGACTACACTTTCTTTGATTTGTGTGTGTGTGCATATATAGTATATGAGCAGTTAATGGTTGAGAAAGGGTGTGTATAACACACAGAATAAGTTTAACAGGCGGAGTCGTGTATAACAGAGAAAGTTGTGTATTTCAGACAAAGTTTTGTATAACATGCAGTGTTGAGTATAACCAGCAAAGGTGTACTTTATATAACAAAGAGAGTTGTGTATAACAAGCAGAGTTGTGTATAACAGTCAGAGTTGAGTATAACAGTCAGAGTTGTGTATAATAGAGAGGGGTGTATAACAGTCAGAGTTGTGTATAACACACAGAGTTGCAGCTAACGCTGTAATATCCCGAGTACATAATGTAACCCTAGAAGTGTCACTTTGTTGGATCATCCCAGAATCTGGCCCGGTTCCTCTCCCTCCCGCTGGGGATTAGGACGGAGCTGTCAGGTTTCTGACTCCCGCCCCGTGTCTCCTCTCTCTGGTTAATCGTGAGCTCGATGAGAGACGCAAAGCTAAAATCTTTGTGGACTAATCCCGGCTGTCAAACTTTGGGTTGTTTTTTTTTATCAACAAGGTGTAAGGTTTCCAGATCCTTCCTGAATAAACCCTCTCGCTGCCGAAAGGGTCTTGTTATACCTAGGACCCTATAAATTGGCCACCCTCACTATCGGAATGCTAAAGTGGAGATTGCTGTTTTGGGGGCGACATTGGGGATGTTTTTAATCCTTCTATAATGATGGGGAAAGGTTGAGGAAATTCCATGGGGACAAATAATTTCTTGTAGAGAGGGTCCCATGAAAGTCTATAGGTGAAAATAATGATTTGCTTTGCTATTTTGTTGACTACCTGCCTGGCATGGAAGGGGTTAAGAGGAATATTGTACTGCCAAAAGAATGGGTTATTGGGACCTTCCCACCGTTGTCTCTGCATGTACCGAGCCCCGATAAGAACTGAGGGTTTCCCAAATCGCCTGCCCAATGCAATACTGATACACCGAGGGTTTCCACTCCAATACGAATAATACAATAATATACTGAGCATCTCCACTCCAATACTAATACACAGAGCGTCTTCACTCCAATACTAATACATTGAGGGTTTCCACTCCAATACTAATATACTGAGGGTCTCAACTCCAATACTAATATACCAAAGGTCTCCACTTCAATTCTAATATACCGAGGGTCACCACTCCAATTCTAATATACCGAGGGTCACCACTCCAATACTAATATACCAAGGGTCACCACTCCAATACTAATACACAGAGGATCTCCAGTACAATACTAATACACAGAGGGTCTCCACTCAAATACTAATATACTGAGGGTCTCCACTCCAATACAAATACACATGGGATCTCCACTGCAATACTAATAAACTGAGGGTATCCACTCCAATACTAATACACCGAGGGTCTCCACTCCAATACTAATACACCGAGGGTCTCCACTCAAATACTAATACACTGAGGGTCTTGACACCAATACTAATACACGAGGGTCTCCACGCCAATACTAATATACCAAGGGCCTCCAGTCCAATACTATTACACCCAGGGTCTTCACTCCAATACTAATACATGAGGGTATCCACTCCAATAATAATACACAGGGTCTCCACTCCAGAACGAATACACAAGGCTCTCAAATCCAATATTAATACGCTGAGGGGCTCCACTCTAATACTAATACACCAAGGATTTCCACTCCAATACTAATATACCAACGGACTCCACTCCAATACTTATACACTGAGAGTCTCCACTCCAATACTAACACACAAGGGTCTCCACTCCAATACTAATAAACTGAGGGTCTCCACTCTCATACTAATACATGAGGGTCTCCACTCCAGTACTAATACACAGAGGGTCACCACTATATTAGTAATGCACAGAGCGTCTCCACTCCAATACTAATACAAATGGATCTCCACTCCAATACTAATACACTGAAGGTCTTCATTCCGATACTAACACACTGATACCACACTGAGCATCTCCATTCCAATGCTAATACACTGAAGGTCTCCACTCCAATATTAACACGAGGTTCTCCACTCCAATACTAATACACTGAAGGTCTCCATTCCAATATTAACACAAGGTTCTCCACTCCAATACTAATACACTGAGAGTCTTCATTCCCATATTAACACGAGGTTCTCTACTCCAATACTAATACACTGAAGGTCTCCACTCCAATATTAACATGAGGTTCTCAACTCCAATACTAATACACTGAGAGTCTTCATTCCAATACTAACACACTGATACCACACTGAGCATCACCACTCCAATGCTAATACACAGAGGGTTTTCATTCCAATAATAATAATAATAATAGCATGTTCTAGAATAGTGCTTCTACTTTTATGTAGCACTTTTCAGAGACATTTTGCAGACACAGTCCCTGCCCCGTGGAGCTTACAATCTATGTTTTTGGTGCTTGAGGTACAGGGAGATAAAGTGACTTGCCCAAGGTCACAAGGAGCCGACACAGGGAATTGAACCAAGTTACTTGCTTCAAACTCAGTGCCAGTCAGTGTATTTACTCACAAAGCCGCTCCTTCTCCCTAATACACAGAGTCTCCACCCATATACTAATATACTGAGCATCTACACTCCAATACTAATGCATGAGGGTATCCACTAAAAAAAAATAAACGAGAGTCTCAAATCCAATACTAATACACCAATGGTCTCCACTCCAAAACTGATACACAGAGGGTCTCCAGTATATTACTAATACATAGAGGGTCTCCACTCCAATACTAATACACTGAGAGTCTCACTTTCCACTCCAAAACTCATACACAGAGGGTCTCCACTCCAATATATATATATATATATATATATATAATATATATATATATATATATATATATATATATATATATATATATATATATATATATATATAATCACCTGAGATCAGACTCCAAAAGACTGTTCATGGTCCCAAGGCTCAACAAAGTATCCGGACGTTCCTCCTTCACCTACCGTGCACCCCAAAACTGGAACAACCTACCAGAGACTCTCACATCCACCACCAGTTTAAGTTCTTTAAAATCTAAGGCTGTCTCACATTTTAATCTGGTCTGTAACTGTTTCATACCCCCATCTATCTATATATTTCTGAAAGCGTCCTATGTGTCTGTGTCTGTATGTGTCTCCCTGTGTCCCTAGCGGCAATCACATTGGACCTTGGGCCAGGCCAATGAGATTGCTCCCTTGGCCCGCCCGCCCCCGCACACCTCTCATTGGCCTGAGGCGGAGTGACGGGCCAAAGGACACACACACCCTCTGTCCCCCCCCATCACGTGCGCCGCCCTGCACCGGCTCCCAGACGGAGGGGAAGCGCGGCCCTCCTGCCCCTGCCGCCAACTTCAGGCTCCTCCCCCCTCGCTCTCAACCGGCTCCCGGAAAGACGGAGGGGAAGCGAGGCGCGGCCCTCCTACCCCAGCCGCCAACGCTCCCTTACCTCCCCGCCGCTAACTCCCCGGCGCTACCTCCCCGCTGCTAACTCCCCGCTGCTCCCTTACCTCACAGCCGCTACCTCCCCGCCGCTCCCTTACCTCACCGGCGCTACCTCCCCGGCGCTACCTCCCTGGCGCTACCTCCCTGCCGCTCCCTTACCTCACCGGCGCTACCCCCCCGGCGCTAACTACCCGGTGCTACCTCCCCGGCGCTACCTCCCCGGCCGCTGGGGGGCCAAGCAGCCTCCTCGATATGCGCCAGTCCCACTCTCCACCACCTCTCACTCCCGTCGTGTGTGTGTGTGTGTGTGTGTGTGTGTGTGTGTGTGTGTGTGTGTGTGTGTGTGTGTGTGTGTGTGTGTGTGTAGGGACATTTTACTCCTGCCAACAATTTGTGCCTCACTTTCACCCCTACCCCTGCCCTTCACCCCCCCCCTACACCTGCCGTTCACACACCCCTACCCCTGCCCTTCACCACCCCTACCCTTCACCCCCCCCTACCCCTGCCCTTCACCCCCCCCTACCCCTGCCCTTCACCCTACCCCTGCCCTTCACCCCCCCCTACCCCTGCCCTTCACCCCCCTACCCCTGCCCTTCACCCCCCCTACCCCTGCCCTTCACCCCCCCTGCCCTTCACCCTGCCCCTACCCTTCACCCCTCCCTGCCCCTGCCCTTCACCCCCCCTACCCCTGCCCTTCACCCCACCCCTGCCCTTCACCCCCCCTACCCCTGCCCTTCACCCCCCCCTACCCCTGCCCTTCACCCCACCCTACCCCTGCCCTTCACCCCCAACCCCTGCCCTTCACCCCCGCCCCTACCCCTGCCCTTCACCCCTGCCCCTGCCCTTCACCCCCGCCCCCTGCCCTTCACCCCGCCCCCTACCCTTCACCCCTGCCTTTCACCCACACCCCTACCCCTGCCCTTCACCCCCGCCCCTACCCCTGCCCTTCACCCCCGCCCCTACCCCTGTCCTTCACCCCCGCCCCCTACCCCTTCCCTTCACCCCCGCCCCCTATCCTTCACCCCCGCCCCCTATCCTTCACCCCCGCCCCCTACCCTTCACCCCTACCCTTCACCCCCGCCCCTTACCCCTGCCCTTCACCCCGCCCCCTACCCCTGCCCTTCACCACTCCCTACCCCTGCCCTTCACTCCCCCTACCCCTGCCCTTCACCCCTCCCTACCCCTGCCCTTCACCCCTCCCTACCCCTGCCCTTCACCCCTCCCTACCCCTGCCCTTCACCCCCCCTACCCTTCACCCCCCCCTGACTGACACACACACTGACTGACACACACACTGACTGACACACACACTGACTGACACATACACTGACTGACGCGCGCGCGCACACACACCCCCCCCCACACACACACAGTGACTGACGCACACACACACACACACTGACTGACACGCACGCACACACTGACTGAGGCACACACACACGCACACACTGACTGTGTATGTGTGCGTCAGTCAGTCTGTGTGTGTGTTTGTGTTTCTGCGTCAAACTCACTGACGCGCGCGCGCGCACACACACAGTGACTGACTGAAGCACACACAATGACTGACGCGCACACACTGCATGAAGCTGCAAAGGAGGGAGGGGGGGGACTGGATTGATGTGAATGGGGGACAAACAGAGAGAGGGGGAGGAGAGAGGAGAGAGAGAGGAGCGGGAACATTACATCCCGGGCAACGCCGGGTCTCTCAGCTAGTAATATATATTTTCTTTAACTGTGCACGCAATGTCTTGTATATAATGTATACCCTGTTCATTTATGTAACTGAATTTGTAACCATGTATTATTTGTTTTACTCTGTGCCCAGGACATACTTGAAAACGAGAGGTAACTCTCAATGTATTACTTCCTGGTAAAATATGTTATAAATAATATATATATATATATATATACAGTATATACACACACACACACACACACACACACACACACACACACACACACACACACACACACACACACACACACACACACACACACACACCAATGGTCTCCACTCCAATACAAATACACCAAAGGTCTCCACTCTAATACTTTTAGACTGATTGTCTCCACTCCCATACTAATACACTGAGGGATTCCACTTTAATACTAATACACACAACTCCACACTCCAATACTAATACACCAAGGATCTTCACTGCAGTACTAATACACAGAGTCTCCACTCCAATAATAATACACTGAGAGTCACACTCCTCCACTACAATACTAATACACAGAGGGTCTCCACTCAAATACTAATACACAGAGGATCTCCACTGCAATACTAATATACAGAGAGTCTCCACTCCAATACACCAAGGATCTTCACTGCAGTACTAATACACAGAGGGTGTCAACTACAATACTAATACATCAAGGGTCTCCACTGCAATACTAATATACAGGGAGTTTCAAATACAACACTTATAGACCAAGGGTTTCCACTCCAATACAAATAAACTGAGGGTCCCCACTACAAGAAGAGATAGAAAAACGGAGCACTAGCCAGTATGTAAAAATGATCCAGAGGGGGCTCACTTATAAATATAAAAAGACTTTACTGGATCATAGAAGCAACCCCTACAGAGGCAGCAACAAACACAATGCATTTCGAGCTAGTAGCGCTTCATCATGGTCCCCACTACAATACTAATGCATGAGTCTCCACTCCACTACTAATACACAGAGGGTCTCACTCTCCACTCCAATATTTATATACAGAGTGTATCACTCTCCACTCAAATACTAATAAACAGAGGGTTTCCACTCCAATACACTGAGGGTCGCCACTCCAATACTATTTCACCAAGGGTCTCCACTCCAATACTAATATACCGAGGGCAGTGGCATAGCTAGACATGGGCGGGCCCCCGGGCAAAAAAAAAATTCAGGGCCCCATTCATATGAAAACGGACTGTAATTTTTTTCTCCCTTCCCATCCTTTCCCTAATCTTCTCTCTCATCAGCCCTCCTCCTCATCATCTCTCCCCTCCTCCTCATCACCATCATCAGCTCTCCCCCTCATCATCATCACCACTCACTCTCATCAACAGCTCCCCCCAACACAGCTCCCCCCTCATCAACAGCTCCCCCCTCAGTTCTCTCTACCCCCTCAGCTCTTCCCTCCCCCTCACCTCTCTGCCCCCTCTGCTTTCTCCCCCTCAGCTCTCTCTCTCCCTTCCTCCCCCCAGCTCGCTCTCTCCCCCTCAGCTCTCTCTTTCTCTCTCCCCCTCAGCTCTCTCTTTCTCTCTCCCCCTCAGCTCTCTCTTTTTCCCCCAGTTCTCTCTCCCTCAGCTCTCCCTGTAACCGTCAGCTTTCTCTCTCCCTCTCTCCCCCTCAGCTCTCTCTTTCTCTCTCCCCCTCAGCTCTCTCTCTTTCTCTCTCCCCCTCAGCTCTCTCTTTTTCCCCCAGTTCTCTCTCCCTCAGCTCTCCCTGTAACCGTCAGCTTTCTCTCTCCCTCTCTCCCATCAGCTCTCTCTCTTCCCCTCATCTATCTCTCTCTCTCTCTCTATCTCCCTCAGCTCTCTCTCTCTATCTCCCTCAGCTTTTTCTCTCTCCCCCCCCCAGCTCTCTCTCTCCCCCTCAGCTCTCTGCCCCTCAGCTCTCTTTCTCTCTCCCCCTCAGCTCTCTTTCTCTCTCCCCCTCAGCTCTCTTTCTCTATCCCCCTCAGCTCTCTCTTTCTTCCCCCAGCTCTCTCTCTCCCCCTCAGCTCTCTCTCCCCCTCAGCTCTCTTTCTCTCTCCCCCTCAGCTCTCTTTCTCTATCCCCCTCAGCTCTCTCTTTCTCCCCCCAGCGCTCTCTTTCTCTCTCTCTGTAACTGTCAGCTTTCTCTCTCCCCCAGCTCTCTCTCCCTCAGCTCTCTCTTTCCCTAAGCTCTCTCCCCCTCAGCTCTCTCTCCCCCCTCAGCTCTCTCTCCCCCCTCAGCTCTCTCTTCCCCTCAGCTCTCTCTCTCTCTCCCAGCTCTCTCCCTCAGCTCTCTATTCCCCTCAGCTCTCTCTCTTCCCTTCAGCTCTCTCTCATCCCCTCAGCTCTCTCTCTTCCCCTCAGCTCTCTCTCTTCCCCTCATCTCTCTCTTCCCCTCAGCTCTCTCTCTCCCCAGCTCTCTCTCTCCCTAGCTCTCTCTCTCCCCAGCTCTCTCTCTTCCCCTCAGCTCTCTCTCTTCCCCTCAGCTCTCTCTCTTCCCCTCAGCTCTCTCTCCCCCTCAGCTCTCTCTCTCCCCCTCAGCTCTCTCCCCCATGCCTACCTTTGGCGGGAGGAGGTGCTCAGAGGAGCAGCCCGCAGAGGAGCTGTGGCAGCAGACACCGGAAGTAAGAAAGACTTCCCTCAAGACGTCACTCAAGGTATTATTCCACTTCGATATACATTTGTCTGGACACCTTATTGTATTGATTACTTACTGCAGTGCCTAGTGGGATTTCATCCAGCTATATTCGATTATATGTGGAACTGTTGTGCCTATTATTGGGTATACCATGATACCTGAGGGGTATTCCATTTTAGGAATTTGAAAGTTTTAAGCTGATTTCAGCCATATTTGCTTATGTGTTTTTCAATGAGCACCACACAGTGTTTTTTCTGATATCTTCACGGTGAGACACTCCAACCAGATACCACCCCACGTGGAGGTGGACGTCATCGCGGACAACTTCGCTGGATCAGCGGATCCCTTATCTTCAGTTGGCGCTACCGGGTGTTGGAGCACCCGGCAGGTATACCACCATTCTACAAGTGCACCAACAGTAACACGCGGGTGTGGGCAGCGCTGTCACACACACTTTGGGTGGGTTGACTCTGTGGACACCAGGGAGGTTGGGTATCCAGGGGCACCTCCGTACTTTGGGGTAAACGCTACCGGGGTGTGGACACTGTGTTGGGGGCACGGTGTGGGGTTGCGAGGCCTGAGTGGTTCTGTTATTATTGTTATTATTCTTACGTGTTTAGTAAATTTGTTATACCATACCAGTGTGTATTACTTATATAGTGTCCTGCATGGGATTATCCAACACTGTTATGATCCCGCGCAGGTGGAGGCACTGTCACCAGACGGATCAGACATTCCCCAGGCTCCCTGCTGCGGAGACTCAGCCCTCCTGTGAGCCACAGGTAACGCACCACACACACGGTAGCCGCCATATCTCCCAGGGGGTTACGGAAAGTGCGCTATATATATATATACTTTACTGTGGAGGGTTTTTGTCACTTTTTTTTACCCGCCATAACTTAACTAAGTGTGCTATATATACAGTCGTGTGAAAAAGAAAGTACACCCTCTTTGAATTCTATGGTTTTACATATCAGGACATAATAACAATCATCTGTTCCTTAACAGGTCTAAAGATTAGGTAAATACAACTTAAGATGAACAACAACACATGACATATTACACCGTCATGATTTATTTAACAAAAATAAAGCCAAAATGGACAAGCCATGTGTGAAAAACTAAGTACACCTTATGATTCAATAGCTTGTAGAACCACCTTTAGCAGCAATAACTTGAAGTAATCGTTTTCTGTATCAGTTTATCAGTCTCTCACATCGTTGTGGAGGAATTTTGGCCCACTCTTCTTTACAACGTTGCTTCAGTTCATTGAGGTTTGTGGGCATTTGTTTATGCACAGCTCTCTTAAAGTCCTGCCACAGCATTTCAATCGAGTTGAGGTCTGGACTTTGACTGGGCCATTACAACACCTTGATTCTTTTCTTTTTCAGCCCGACTTACCTTGTGGATGATGAGGCCGGGTCCAGTGCTGTGGGGGCTTGATCTCTGGCCAGGCCCGGCTGCCAATGATCTCGCGGCCAGACCCCGGCTCTCCTCTCAGCAGCAGCCTGTATGTTTCTATCCCTCTGTCCCCCGCTGAGCTTCCGACAGGCCTCCCATGAGGGAGTCTTATGCCATCACGCGCCGGAAGCAGAGAGGCCCATCGGAGTGGGACAGAGCGATATAGTCACACAGGCTGCTGCTAAAGGAGAGCCGGGGCCTGGCCAGAGGTCGAGCCCAACTTGCAGTGCCGGCCAACTCACCGGGCCGGGACGCCAACCCTGGCAGACCCACCCTGTTGGCGGCCCTGCATCCAATCATAATCAACAAATAGGAGATATTAATCAACACAACAAAGTCCAGGTTAATTTAAAAAAGGATATAGGGTAGATGGCCCAAATAACTTTCGTTGAAGTCACACAGCCAGAGACTCCAAAATCTGACACATTTAGTTGCAGCAGTTACATCACATGTAACCCCTTCACTGCCAGAAGGGCCCGCAACAAAAAAATATTTATCCCCATAGACTTTCATTTGACCCCCTCTAGAATAAATGATTTCTCTCCATACACTTTCATGGGACTCCCTAAACTAGTTTGTTTCCAGCATTGTGAGCTCTGCAAGTTGAGAGCTTTGAGTGGTTCTGATCCAGTCAAACACCTCTCCTCTAAGTGCTGCTGTTGTGTCTACGCTGTAGGATTTTACACGTTCTGAGGCCGCTATAAAAGGTGCCAAGTGCGTGTGTGAGTACTCGCGCTGTAACAATGACAGACATATTGCATACCCCCAGCTCAGGGCCCGGCCTGTTTTGACTTTCCCTGGCCACCCTAATCCTAAATAAAAGGAGTGGGGATCCGGGATTTCACTTGGTGTTTATTATCTGGGGAGGGATTTCCCAAAGCAATCACATGCCTCAGAAACCCATAACACACACTGTGTCACTTAGATTGTAAGCTCTTCAGAATAGACATTCTCTCCTCTCTATGGTTACACTAATATCTGGTGCTTCTTTCCCTTATATGGTATTAGTACTAGACTGTAAGCTCTTCAGTCAAAAAATGACCTTCCCTCTTTGGTCAAAGTGCCATTTAAAAAAGCAGCTGTACTATATCCTTGTTATACAATCTTACTCTCTTGTCCCTGAATTTTGTCTATATTTGATTGCAAGCTCTTGGGGACAGGAGAGTCTTATTTAAGTATATTAAATAACAGGCAGGAAATGCTGACCCACAGAGCTAGCACTCTACTGTTTATTTCTAGGCAGAGATCAGGAGAAGCTCTCAGCAACATGACAACTTCTCCATTAATGTAATGGTCGTTCCATAATTTAAACTTCAGGCCTCGAAGCCTAAGGCCTCGGCCAAGCTCCCCGCTGGCGTGCTGAGGCGCGCTGAGGCTCAGGGAAAGCGGGTGCTTTCCCTGGCCTTAGACAGCGCGCCGTCAGGGGGCGGGCCAGTGACGTCACGGAGCTGGTTCGCCCTCATTGGGCGAACCGCTCACGTGACTGGCCCTGCGCTCCGACGAGCGCTGAAATTTTAAAATCTGATAAGACCTAAGCTTCCGCGCGCTTGCGGAAGCGTAGGCGAGCCCCTACTAAATCCGCTCTAATTGCGCCTGTAGGGGCTCAGTGCCGAGCGGAAGCAGCAACCCTGGACGAGGCCTAACTGTGAAAAGCTCAATAACAGATGCCGTGCTGTATAACACTCACTGTTTTTATTAAGAGCTGGTCAGGGGTTCAGACGCAACTTGACGACCAAACCAGCAAAAATGTTGGAGTATAGGGCTGAATATTTAAAAAAATTCTAACCAATCACAATGGTGGCCATCTTTAACCAGCCCGGAAAATAAAAGGTTTTACCTTGATTTCAACACACATAATTAAAAAAAAAAAAAAGATACTCAATGCAGCTAGTGTAAGAAAGGGGGAGCGGGGGGGGGGGTGTATTTTTTCTCCTCTGAGATTTCCATGTGAAGTTGGAATTTCTGCAGAGTTTTACTCAGAAAACTCACCTGGGAATAGTGAGGTGGAAAGGTTTGTCCTGGTGTAACCGAGATGGGGCCCAGCTGCTCTGTGTTAGGGTCTTAAATCCCCCCTGTCAAACACACAGGTTGCATTAGAAGGCTGTGTATGAAATAATCCTATTTTGTGAGCTGAGGAGGGGGGGGGGGGGGAGGTTCATTATGAGCGAAAGACACATTGAAATGAAACGTGATGTCTTCCGTCACTTGTGCCCTTGGTCTAATGTCATTTAACCCCCTCACTGCCAGAGGGGGCTGCAACGCATCACGGAGCAATGTAAAACAGCATTTCATGAGCATGCTACGAGTGGTTTTCACAGACTTTGCTTGACCCTTCCTAGGTCTGCCACGTTGAGTTGGTGCGGTGCCGAGGGGGGGTGGGAGGGGGGTGGTAAGCTCCGCAGCAGTAATAATTGGAGGAAACTTTAACATTTGTGATCTACATCTGATTCGCATCCAGGCATAAACCAATTCAAGGTTCCCTTTGTGTGCTGTCTGCTGGGATTCTCTCCTTTCTTGTTCTCCAGCCTCACATCCCTTCTCTGTGCTTAGAATCCTGCTCAGCTCCCTGCAGGAAACTCACTGACATATTGTGATTTATAATTCGTTCCCTTAATAGCAAAAGGTTCTCTAAGTGTAAGGTACAGGTTGTGACAGGTGCTGACGATGGCATCGTAACAGCTCCCGAATGTGACATTGTGACCGCTCCCAAATGTGACAGCTCCCGACTGTGACATTGTGACAGCTCCTGACTGTGACTTTGTGACAGCTCCCGACTGTGACATTGTGACAGCTCCTGACTGTGACTTTGTGACAGCTCCCGATTGTGACAGCTCTCGACTGTGACATTGTGACAGCTCCTGACTGTGACTTTGTGACAGCTCCTGACTGTGACTTTGTGACAGCTCCCGACTGTGACTTTGTGACAGCTCCCGACTGTGACTTTGTGACAGCTCCCGACTGTGACTTTCTGACAGCTCCCGACTGTGACTTTGTGAGAGCTCCTGACTGTGACAGCTCCCGACTGTGACATTGTGACAGCTCCCGACTGTGACATTGTGACAGCTCCCAACTATGACATTGTGACAGCTCCCGACTGTGATATTGTGACAGCTCCCGACTGTGACAGCTCGTGACTGTGACTTTGTGAGAGCTCGCGACTGTGACTTTGTGAGAGCTCGCGACTGTGACTTTGTGAGAGCTCCCGACTGTGACAATGTGACAGCTCCCGACTGTGACTTTGTGACAGCTCCCAACTGTGACTTTGTGACAGTACCCGACTGTGATATTGTGACAGCTCCTGACTGACTTTGTGACAGCTCCCGACTGTGACTTTGTGAGAGCTTTTGACTGTGACTTTGTGACAGCTCCCGACTGTGACTTTGTGACAGCTCCCGACTGTGACTTTGTGACAGCTCCCGACTGTGACATTGTGACAGCTCCCGACTGTGACATTGTGACAGCTCCTGACTGTGACGTTATGACAACTACCGAGTGTGATGTTGTGACAGCTCGTGACTGTGACGTTGTGACAGCTCCTGACTGTGACGTTGTGACAGCTCCTGATTGTGACACAGAGCACTGCAGGCATGTGCAGGTGTCAGTCCCGTGCGTAACCACATTGCATGAACGCTGATAGTTGTGAAATCTGTTAGAAAATATTTATTGGTAAAAAAAGGAGAAAAGTAATCCCTATAATGCTTGCGCTCAGCCTCTTGGATAGAACCTTGTTTTTTAATCTAAAAGAGGTGAAACTTCACCTCCACTAATATGTATTTTTATTAAATTTGCACAATTTTATATCTTAAAACCTATATTCAAATAAGCGTATCAAATTAGTCCTATATATAAATGAGACCAATTTGACAGTGTTGCCTTTAGTAATTTATAGGGTATATCTTAGTTCTCATACGTATTAGTGAAATAATAGTGAACTAAAATAAAAGGAATTGTGTAAAGCCAGGCGTGTATCCCCAAACTTAAATGAATGTGCACTATAAGGGTACAAACATATATATCATTGTGTATGTTTAGTGATAGATTGTGATGTATATTGTTAATAAAGTGATTACAACCTTGCGTCCTTGTGATTACGATGCATATGATTAATCTTTTCTTCGCTTCCTAATGAAATATATAAGAGCGAAGAGATCTAGATACTAAGATCTAAAACAAGGGAATATATATCAGTCAGAGGTACTTAGTTAGTATAGGGTATATTCATTTAAACCGCTTCTGATGGTCTGCTATATGCGCACATGGTAATCGCATGTGCCCATATAGCACTTAAACAGAATATTTTAATCCCTTTAGCACGTGCTTTGTGTTTTCCTCAGACTGCGCTGCTCTACATTTTAATGCACACAAAATGTCTTTGTATACTGCAGGTTCTTAGCATCTGTGGTATCCTATTTTCCTTAGTCATAAATATGACTTGGTTCCCACTTCTTGCTAATTTAGTATACGTATATGTTGTGCTGCATATATTGGGCGTGAGCACTGTGGACGGATGTTCACAGAGGTACACAATTAGGAGGCTTTATAATGTGAAATTATAATAGGCTTTATTGTGCCTGTTCCTTTTCATCAGGAAAATTATCCAAACACAGGGGGGGGAACAAAGCTTCCATTAACTTGGGAGTATTTCTAGTGAAACACTATGCAATAATTCACATCTCCCTTAGTCAAGCAGTTCTCGCAGCCCCAAAACATATAACATGAAATAAGCAGATATAAGCAGTCTCTTAAGAATAAAAGTCTTATCTGTTTCTTGGAGGGAAAATCTCACTTCCTGGTTCAGCTTCAGGTGTAGTAGTTTTCCCTGTGTCTTGAATTCAGCTCTGCTGTGCAGAGCTCAAGACCCGTCAGCTCCAGAGATCTGGGTTTCTTTTGGTCAGTCTCTCCTGGGACTCAAGAACCTCTGCTCTGTCTCTCCAAAGGTCAGCTCTCAGTCAGAGCTAGGGAGGAGTTACTTCCTGTCTGAACAGACAGGTTTTTGTAAGCAATCTAATCAGGCAGGTGGTGTTTAGTAATTAACTACCACACTGCTAGATTAAAGGCACATTACTGAACAGTTAAAAGTCCCCTGTTACATACCTCCCCTGTTTGTGGGAAGCTCGGGCTTACCACGGCCAAAGCCCATCCTTCCACTCTCATTCTAGATATCTCTGTGACTTGAATGAGAGTGGATGGAGGAAGAGAACCCTCTGTCCCGCTGGGATTGGAGCCCTTTCTCCAGTTTATTTTTGTCTCCTCCCGAAGATGCTTGAGATCAGCACTCCTCAGTCGCTCGAGGAGGACTTTTTCCACGTAAAGTCTTTTTATCGCGTGCGTGGTCTTGAGATTTCTGTTGCGTCGGGCACTCCTCTGTTTGTAGACAAAGTGTATGGCAACAGTTGTAGAGCAGTTAGGAATAGCCCTTAGAGTTTTCTGATCTTGAAGTGGTCTTTCTGCAGCTTCTCCACACCACGGAGTCGCCAGTTCAGCTTCTTCAGCTAAGGATTCTTCTGGCTTTGATTCTGCACTCCTACCTCTGTTTGTTGCCTGTTGGGCAGCTGTAGGTTTGGCTAGTGCTTTCTTTGGTGGCTCAAACTTCGTAATTTTGTTTTGAAGTTGCGTGGAGTCCCCAACTCTCACTGTACCCTTGTCCTTACGGGCATTAGTTACTGTGGGATACTGGTGCTTGGGCAGAGCCAATACCTTTTCCGTATTGGAGGAATCTGTATCAGAGTCTCCTTCATATTCTGGAGCTCTGTAATTTTTGTCGTCAAGGTTGCCGCTGCGTCTGTTTTCTCCTTGGTGTACTGACTCAAGGGAATGGAAGTCTCTCTGTCTCTCCAGCTCTTGCTCCAGTTTCTGAGCCTTCTCACGCTCCCTCTCAAACAGAGTCACCTGGTATCGAAGCTCTGCTTCCAACGATGCTCTGAAGACATGGAGCGTGGCCTTTAGCTCCTCATACTGCTCTGTGGGGACGTACTGGGTATTCAGACGTTCCTGCAGCGCTTGTACCTCTTTAGCAACCTGCAGTTTTTCTTCCTGTAGCGTTTGCTGCTTCTCCTCAGCATACTGGAGGTGTGTACGCAGACCTTGCAGTTGGTTCTGCAGTCGGTGCTCTGCGTCAAACTATTTCTTTACTTCTTCTGTCAACTGAAAATTTTCTTCTTTCAGTTTTAAGTTTTCTCTTTTTAATCTTTAATTTTCTCTTTTTTCAGTCTCTGTATTCTTCAGGGCTTCTTTGCAGTTCTCCTTCCATTTACGCACATCTGCTTTGAGAATGACAATCTCCTGGCGTGAGACTTCTTTCTCTAGGTTCAGGGTCTGAAGCTCCTTCTGAGAGACTTTGAGATCTGTATCAATATTGACAGTAGTTTCTTTAGCAATGTCCAGCTCCTCAGTGAGACTGTGTAGTTCCTTTCTGGAAACTTCCAGGTCTGTGCGGCAGCTGTTGGTCTCATGATGTGAGGCACCAAGCTCTATACGAAGAGTGTGAACCTCTTGCTGGAAGACTGTCATCTGCATCAGTGCCTCCTCATACTTCCGCTTTAGCGTAGCCACCATTTTATCAGATTGGCTCTGCTTTTCATCCATGGCGGAAATAGTAGCCTTTGCAATATCTAGCTCAGTCTTGAGATCCTCCAATTCGGTCTTGGCCGCAGAGTAAATTGCGAGCACAGTCTTCTGTAGCTCAGCATTATTTTTTCTCTCTCTTCCCAATTCTTCACAGAGCAGATCACAGTCATGCCTGGCAATTTTCAGGGCGTCTTCAGGGCTGGTCAAGGGATCGTCACTCACTGGTTCCGGCTCCGCTTCCCTGGGATGACTAGTTGAGGGTTCCTCACTGTTAGCACCGGACAGACACTTCTTTGGGGTACACGACTTCTGCCTTGGGTCCTCTGGATATTCGGTTAACCGTGGGACGAATTCTCCATTTTCTCTAGGCTGCAGGGCAACTCGGTCCCCCTTTTCCTCCACAGGATCTGCGGACGTGTCTGTTCCTTCCACGGTAAGTGAAGAACTGCTTTTCTTTTTCTTCCTTTTTGATTTGGATGACACCGTCCCTTCAGGGATACTGGGGTCTCCATCTTCATTTGAACTTTTAGCAGCTTCATTATATACGCCAGGCTTTTCTTGCAGCTGCTTTAGCTGACAGAAATATTCGGTGATCCACTGCTCCCGCCCTGTCTCCTGCTGATCATATTCGTCATCAAAGGGAGCGGTCTTTTCTGTTCATGCCGAGTTCAGGCACCCCCACCATTCTTGGGGTGTTTTGTGGGTGTGACTCGGTTCGGGTTCCCCGTAAGAGATGTCTTCCTCTTTATTGGACTGGAAGGGCCCCTCTTCCGTGGGGTAGGGTTCATTATAGGAACGCTGCATCTTGTCCTCCATTTTTAGGCTATCAGGTGTCATTTTCTTCCTGACCTCAGGAGGCGCTATTGCAGCTGTTGCCACTGTATTTGCTAGAACCCCCAATTGTGCTAGTCCTACAGATGGGCATATTTTGCTTGTAGAGGTCGTAGCTCTCACAGGCATCTCTGTAGACTTTTCTTTCTTGGATAAAAAAATTTGTAATATCAGCAGTACTGTGCATGCATTTTCTTTTATCAGGTATACAAGTTGTGCAGTTGCTAGGTAAAAAAGTCTATTTGCTTTACACCATTTTCTTGCAGGGTGCAATCTCCCCGCTTCAGCAACAGAATTTGGTTTTCTGCCTGAGTTCAGTAATTTTCAGTCTCATCTTTGGGTATTATGGCATTCACACTTCACACTTTGGGTGTCTGTTTTTGCTCCCAAGATATATATAGGCAGACTTTTTTACTTGCAGAAAAAAAACATTCTTTGCAGTGGACTATTTCTTTCATTCCCGGCAGGGTGACTCAACACTCAGCAATTGGCTTTGAAAAACCTTTTTCCTTTATAGGGCAATTTTACACTCAGCATTTGTTTGCTAAAAATTCCCCTGCTTCAGCACAGTCTTTGTATCAATTTTCACACTTTTCTGCATATACTCCATTCCAGGTGGTAGCCCTATGCGGTGTGGCAACATTTATTTGCAAAATCAGTACCCCTCATGGGTCACCATCTGTATTCACTGCTTCAGCGAAACTTTTGAAAACAACAAACACCTATCCCTTTTCAAGGGCTGACTCACTTCTTGAACCCTGACTATGGCTGGAAGGCAAAACCCCTATTTCAATGACCGTATTACACTTGGTGATAGGCAATTAAAGGTTTACCTGCTTCAGCATTCTCTTGAGATTGGGGAAGAGTCCATCCGTGGTTTTTGTAAGTTTCAGTGCAGTGTGGTTTCAGTGGTGTGTCCCTTTAACTCTGATTTCTGCTGCATGAGGTTTTTCTTCTTTTTTCTAAGTTTCTCAGCCTTGTTTGTACTGTAGGCAAAAAAGCATAACAAAAAATTTCACATAAAACTCTCCGGTCCTTTTTAACTACAAAGACACCTCTTGTCCCACCTCGGACACCATATGTGGACGGACGTTCACAGAGGTACACAATTAGGAGGCTTTATAATGTGAAATTATAATAGGCTTTATTGTGCCTGTTCCTTTTCATCAGGAAAATTATCCAAACACAGGGGGGGAACAAAGCTTCCATTCACTTGGGAGTATTTCTAGTGAAACACTATGCAATAATTCACATCTCCCTTAGTCAAGCAGTTCTCGCAGCCCCAAAACATATAAAATGAAATAAGCAGATATAAGCAGTCTCTTAAGAATAAAACTCTTATCTGTTTCTTGGAGGGAAAATCTCACTTCCTGGTTCAGCTTCAGGTGTAGTAGTTTTCCCTGTGTCTTGAATTCAGCTCTGCTGTGCAGAGCTCAAGACCCGTCTGCTCCAGAGATCTGGGTTTCTTTTGATCAGTCTCTCCTGGGACTCAAGAATCTCTGCTCTGTCTCTCCAAAGGTCAGCTCTCAGTCAGAGCTAGGGAGGAGTTACTTCCTGTCTGAACAGACAGGTTTTTGTAAGCAATCTAATCAGGCAGGTGGTGTTTAGTAATTAACTACCACACTGCTAGATTAAAGGCACATTACTGAACAGGGATAAGTCCCCTGTTACAAGCACATAGAGGAGCTGTTGGTTGTGTGGGTAATTGGAGCTCACAGGGTGCTGTATGGCGCTGTATCCTTGCTGTTCCTAATACCCTCCGCTTGTCTCCTTATTTCTGAGAGGAGTGCGTGCAGAAACCTAACTGCTAGTGAATTCCTTCACGGTCCACATCTTGGTTACACTTGCTATTAGATAAATAGGTACATAGAATAGTTCTTAGGCAAATTGGACTTGCAACCTTTGTTGCAGTCTCACTAGTAAGGAGATGACTATGATGTCATCATCACCCAACGCGCGTTTTGTTTGCTACCGGAACTTCATCAATACCGGTAGCGAACGAAACGCGATTAATCATATGCATCGTAATCACAAGGACGCAAGGTTGTAATCACTTTATTAACAATATACATCACAATCACAATCTATCACTAAACATACACAATGATATATATGTTTGTACCCTTATAGTGCACATTCATTTAAGTTTGGGGATACACGCCTGGCTTTACACAATTCCTTTTATTTTAGTACACTATTATTTCACTAATACGTATGAGAACTAAGATATACCCTATAAATTACTAAAGGCAACACTGTCAAATTGGTCTCATTTATATATAGGACTAATTTGATACGCTTATTTGAATATAGGTTTTAAGATATAAAATTGTGCAAATTTAATAAAAATACATATTAGTGGAGGTGAAGTTTCACCTCTTTTAGATTAAAAAACAAGGTTCTATCCAAGAGGCTGAGCGCAAGCATTATAGGCAGTGTTCGACAATTAATGTTAACTACACGCCCGTGGCGTGTGAATTTAGGCCGCTGGCGAGTGGATTTAGGCCGCTGCTGCTTCTCTATGAATTTCCCCTGCTCGCGCCAATATTTTTTTTTTTTTTTAAATAAATAAGTAATTCCCCTCCCTGATTGGCCTGCCGCGAGGAAGAGGCAACCCAACCCACCCCGCTTGCTGCCCAGGGCTGGATGACAAGGTAGGCGCTTCCCCTCCGTCCCACGCTCCTTTGGCACCCGCGCGGGCAGGGTAATAGGAGCGGGGAAGAAGGGAAGCAGCCTGGGCGCGAGGGGGGTGCGCGCGCACGCGTTGGAGGGGTGGCGACACGTGGAGTTCCCAGCATGATGCCCATCAGGAAGGTTGGTGTGGCAGTGCGGCTGTTCCCTGCTCATCAACTAATGCGCAACGAATGTCTGGCTGCCTGACCTCCCCCTGACCCCCCTCCTGGCTGCAGCCTGGGCGCATGCGCAGCTTGCCATGTTTCCCATCGGGGAGGTTGGCGGCCATGCGCCTGTCCAGCTGCCCCCCCCCGATCCTCCCGCTGCCCCCCGAATCCTCCTGCTGGCCCCCCCGATCCTCCCGCTGCTCCCCTCCCATCCTCCCGCTGGCCCCCAGATCGACCCGCTGCCCCCCCCGATCCTCCCGCTGGCCCCCCAATCCTCCCGCTGTCCCCTCGATCCTCCCGCTGGCCCCCCGATCCTCCCACTGGCACATTGACCCCCCCGCTGGCCCCCTGATCCTCCCGCTGGCACCTTGACCCCCCTGCTGGCCCCCCGATCCTCCCGCTGGTCCCCTTGACCCTCCCGCTGGCCCCCCATCCTCCCGCTGGCCCCCCTACCTCCCGCTGGCCCCCCCATCCCCCCGCTGGCCCCCCCATCCCCCCGCTGCCCCCCCATTCCCCCGCTGGCCCCCCCCCGATCCTCCCGCAACTCCTGCCTGATCCCCATATGGAGCAGCATGTGGAGGACAAGCAGGCCCTGGAGGAACAGGTAGGCCCCCTCCCTTCCAATGAATACAAACCCAGTCACCCACCCAGTGTGTGTTTGTGTGTGTGTGTGAGTGAGTGTGGGTGAGTATGTCTGTGTGTGTGTTTGTGTGTGGGTGTGTGGGTGTGTGGGTGTCTGTGAGTGTGTGTGAGTGTCTATGTGTGAGTGTGTGTCTGTGAGTGTGTGTGTCTGTGAGTGTGTGTGTGTGTGTGTGTGTGTGAGTCTGTGTGTGTGAGTGTCTGTGTGTGTGAGTGTCTGTCAGTGTGTGTGTCTGTCTGTGTGTGTCTGTCTGTGTGTGAGTGTCGTCTGTGAGTGTCATCTGTCAGTGTGTGTGTGTGTGTGTTTGAGTCTGTGAGTGTTTGTGTCTGAGTGTTTGTGTGTCTGTGAGAGAGTGTGTGTGTGTGAGTGTCTGTGTGTGAGTGTCTGTGTGTGAGTGTCTGTGTGTGAGTGTCTGTGTGTGAGTGTGTGGGTGTGTGTGTCTATGTGTGGATGTGTGTGTCTGTGAGTTTGGGTGTGTGTGTGTGTGTTTGTCTGTGAGTGTCTGTGAGTGTTTGTGTGTGAGTCTGTGTGTGTGTGTGTCTGTGTGTGTCTGTCTGTGTGTGAGTGTCATTTGTGAGTGTCATTTGTGAGTGTCGTCTGTGAGTGTCGTCTGTGAGTGTGCCTGTGTGTCTGTGAGTATGCCTGTGTGTCTGTGAGTGTGCCTGTGTGTCTGTGAGTGTGCCTGTGTGTCTGTCAGTGTGCCTGTGTGTCTGTCAGTGTGCCTGTGTGTCTGTCAGTGTGCCTGTCTGTGTGTCTGTCTGTGTGCCTGTGTGTGTGCCTGTCTGTGTGTCTGTGTGTGTGCCTGTCTGTGTGTCTGTGTGTCTGTGTGCCTGTCTGTGTGTGTCTGTGTGTCTGTGTGCCTGTCTGTGTGTGTCTGTGTGTGTGTGTCTGTGAGTCTTCTGCGTGAGTGTCTGCGTGAGTGTGTCTCTGCGTGTCTGTGAGTGAGTGAGAGTGAGTGTGTGTCTGTGAGTGTCACCCTCTCCCTGTGTCGCCCTCGCCTTCTCCCTGTCGCCCTCTCCCTGTGTCGCCCTCGCCCTCTCTCTGTCTTTGTCTCTCATTCTCTCTGTGTGTGTTCTGTGTCTCTCTTTTTTTGTCTCTCATTTTTGTGTCTCTCATTTTTGTGTGTCTCTCATTTTTGTGTGTCTCTCATTTTTGTGTGTCTCTCATTTTTGTGTGTCTCTCATTTTTGTGTCTCTCTATTTTTGTGTGTCTCTCATTTTCTGTGTGTCTCTCTTTTTCTGTGTGTCTCTCTTTTTCTGTGTGTGTCTCTCTTTTTTTCTGTGTGTCTCTCTTTTTCTGTGTGTGTCTCTCTTTTTCTGTGTGTGTCTCTTTTTCTGTGTGTGTCTCTCTTTTTCTGTGTGTGTCTCTCTTTTTCTGTGTGTGTCTCTCTTTTTCTGTGTGTGTCTCTTTTTCTGTGTGTGTCTCTCTTTTTCTGTGTGTGTCTCTTTTTCTGTGTGTGTCTCTCTTTTTCTTTGTGTCTCTTTTTCTGTGTGTCCCTCTTTTTCTGTGTGTCTCTCTCTATCTGTCTCTCTCTGTCTCTCTCTGTCTGTCTCTCTCTATCTGTCTCTCTCTATCTGTCTCTCTCTATCTGTCTCTCTCTATCTGTCTCTCTATCTGTCTTTCTCTATCTGTCTCTCTGGCCGAGTCCATAGAAGGACAGGCCGCGCTGAACCGTGCGGACGCTCCGCGCTGAGCCCCTGCATACTCAATGAGGATGCCTTGAGAGGGGGCTCACGCGAGCGTCCGCAGGCGTGCTGAGGCGCTGGAGTTTTCAGCCGACAGCCAAGCTGTTTTTCAGAGCACTGTCGGCTGAAAACATCCAATCAGCGCGGAGCAGCGTCAACGTCACGGCGCCTTGACGTCTCTTTATCTGTCTCTCTCTCTGTCTCTCTTTCTGTCTCTCTCTGTCTCTCTCTCTGTCTCTCTCTCTGTCTCTCTCTCTGTCTCTCTCTCTGTCTCTCTCTCTCTGTCTCTCTCTCTCTGTCTCTCCCACTCTCTCTCTGTCTCTCCCACTCTCTCTCTCTCTCTCTCCCACTCTCTCTCTGTCTCTCCCACTCACTCTCCCACTCTCTCACTCTTCCACTCTCTCTCCCACTCTCTCACTCTCCCACTCTCTCACTCTCCCACTCTCTCTCTCTCCCACTCTCTCTCTCTTCCACTCTCTCTCTCTTCCACTCTCTCTCTCTCCCACTCTCTCTCTCTCCCACTCTCTCTCTCCCACTCTCTCTCTCTCTCCCACTCTCTCTCTCCCACTCTCTCTCTCCCACTCTCTCTCCCACTCTCTCTCTCCCACTCTCTCTCTCCCACTCTCTCTCTCTCCCACTCTCTCTCTCTCCCACTCTCTCTCTCTCTGTCCCTCCCATTCTCTCTCTCTCCCACTCTCTCTCTCTCCCACTCTCTCTCTCACTCTCTCTCTCTACCACTCACTCTCTCTCTCACTCACTCTCTCCCACACTCTCTCTCTCTCTCTCCCCCACACACTCTCGCTCTCTCCCCCACACACTCTCACACTCTGGATCTGGATATCTTAACTGCCCTATACTACACTGAAATAACCTATACTGCTTACTTCCAGATCTGACTCAAGCTTCACACGGAAGACATCGAACCTCCCCTAACCCAGAAGACAGGTAACGAACACCTCCCCTCCAATGTATAACATTGCGGGAATGAGGGTACCTGGACTTTGAGGGTCTGCGGATCAGGTAAGATCCCAGACGGGATTGCTGCTTTAAATATTGTGAAGCGGGGGCATCCAGACACTAGTTAAGGGGTGCAGGAAACTAGTCATTCACATCTGGCTTTTTTTTTCTAGATTCGACATTTATACACACACACACACACACACCAAGGACTAATTGTAGTATAATGTAATACAATAAATAAACTAATATCAAAAACGAATGTTCTTACTAGGAATTTATTCAATTTATTTAATTTATGGCTTTTTTTAAAAATGCGTGGCTGGGGGCGGGACTAGAGGCGGGGTTGGGGGCGGGACTAGGGGGCGAGTAGATTTTTTGGTTCGGCGAGTAGATTTTTGGGTGATTTGTCAAGCACTGATTATAGGGATTACTTTTCTCCTTTTTTTACCATTATTTCCTATCCCAGCATGCACCCCTCCCACCAATAATTAATTATAACCATTTAGCTGAGCAGAAGCTGTCGCTTTATTTATCTAACAGAAAATATTTATTCCCCAAACCCCTAATTAATAAATCTTATTGCCAACTCCTCAGACTATCGCTAACAAAACTGTGTTATCGATCCCAGGCAGTATTGTGTCCTGAGCTCGTGGGAAGAACACGCCTCATAAGGCCTCAAACTGCACCTCAGCGTGCACACAGCTTGGGGAGGTATAGCGGTCACTCACTGTGGGAACTTCCAAAGTCACGTCCCACAATGCCATGGTGCTGTGGGTGCCAAGCATTGTGGGGACCAACTTTGGAAGCTCCTGTTTTAACTGACAGCTATACCCCCTATGTTAAGGTGCAGTTTGGGGCCTTACTAAGTGTGCAGTCCCCACACGGCTCAGGATCCAACTATACGGCCTGGGAGGACCCTCCATCACAGATAATTTGGTGAATCCCTTGGCGACACCTCCCACACCCGTAGGGAATCACTGAATTAATGTATCGCTGCCATGATTTCTCTCTGGTCCTACATGGTATTTGCACATTTCACCTGTGGATTCTGATTTATAACACGACACTGACATTATATCTCCATTAGATTGTAAGCTCTTTGATGCATAGACTCCATCCCTTGTATTACAGGGCTGCCCTCTATACTGTCATTATTAGAATGATATCCCTAATTCTTCTTTATCTGCTTCATTACTTTTTCCTGCTCAATATAGCCCCGTATTTAAACCCCTTGTGTGTTCGGCTTTTAAAATTGACTTGATGGGGTGCTAAATGTGTATAGAGATGCTTAGTAGAACTGTATAGTGCGGTACATTCATGAAATTGTCTAGTGCTATTTAAGTCCAATGTACAATATACAGTAATGTACAGTAATATACATTGCATTATGCATAGTACAGTTATACAGTACGACATGTTCATTCTTAGAGAGGGTGGAAGTGTTGGGAGATACTCGGCACCACTCTGGCAGCGAGGGAGTTAGCTGGTCAGTGACATTAGGATAAAGTAACAATTAGGCTGGGACTGGGGAGCGATGACACATTGTAGCAGAAGCCCCCTGTGACCCGTCTGATGTGCAGGCTGTGCCCGGTCCAGTCCCGGCACTAAGTGCTGCTGCTGAGTCTCACTTTCCATCTGGGCGGGTTCCTGGGGGGGGGTGATGAAGGCCAGGTGGCTACGTTTGGGAGCTGTCTTTCACTGACTCCTGTAATGGGACTGAGGGGGTGGGAGACCCCGTCTCACACACAAAGGGTCCAGCTGTGAGAGTGCAGGTCAGAATTCCACTCATACCGGCTCCTGTGACAGCTTAGCAACACCTGGGGGCAAATAAGAGCCCCTCAGTGGCCAGCGGCCTGGGAATACCACGTCACGTCTTCATGGATAAAACACCCGTTGAAGGCGTCTCATTTAACCCATTGGTTGCCGGAGGGGCAAGCAACTGATGGGTTAAAAGTCTGGCCACCCCCTCCCCCACAATAGAAAAGGAGTAACGTGAATGTTTTCATGTCCGGTAATAACTGTGTGTGTTTTTATGTATATATATATATATATATATATATATATATATATATATATATATATATATATATATATATATATATATATATACATACATACATATACATATACACACAGCTTCACAGTGAGTGGAAGTCCAATCATTATGGGAGGAGGCTATAAAAAGAAGTTATATGGGATAATAGGAGGAGTTATAAGGAGATGTTACAGTATATGGAGCAATAGGAGGATCTATAGGGTACGGTTATATGGAGAAATTGGAGGAGTTATAGAGGATGTTTATATGAGGCAATAGGAGTTATAGGGATCAATTATAATGGCAATAGGAGGAGTTACAGTGAATAGAATAATAGAAGGAGTTATAGGGAGTGGTTATATGGGGCAATAGAAGTAGTTATATTGAGAGTTTATGGCCTCTAAATCCCCTCTAAGGCAGTAAGATACAATGGTACTTATTCAATAACCACTGAAGTGCCTGATCGCTCCGTGATCAGCTGAAAACTCCTATTGGCTCCTATTCTGTTGCCACAGGGTATATGCTACTGTAGATATAAGTATGGCCAGATAGCTGAACTCATCCTCCTTTGAAAGCACAACAAGTCCTTTGTCTTTTCTTTACTTTATTGAGGGAGTCACAGAAATGAAAGGGTTATTGCGGGTGTTGTGTGGGTAGAGAGGGCTTCTCTATGTGAAGTGCTTCTGTATCAAGGGACGGTCAAACTGATTGCTTTGCAAGGGAGTAAGTAAGAATGGTAGTACTCACTCAGTTGCTGGATACGAAAGGAAGTGTGTAATGTTTGTCACCCAGGAATAGTACCAGGGCTAAGCTACCTGTGAAAACAGACAGGGGAGTATGGAAAAGTCCATTTAGCCAGGGGAATTAAAGGGGTTGTCACAGCAACCAACTTTCTAGCAGGCTGGAGAATAGGGAAGTAACTAAATGTATCCATTCTCACCTGCACTAGGAGTGATAGCTGCAGGGAAAGCTTACATCCAAATAAAGGCTAGCAGGCAGAGCTGCAAAAAGGGGGGGGGGGGAACAAGGGATCATGTTCCAGGACAACTCCTATTACTATGTGATAAGCTCGATCACTTGATAAATACTCCCCCAAGTTTGCTTTCTCACACTCACCCAGCCTCTGTATTAAAGAGTGGTAGAGCACGTGTATTATTCCTGTTTTCTCCTGAACAGAGGGACAGTGAAAGAGAGAAGGAACAGAGGGTGACGGTGATGTATGGAGACAAACAGGGACAGTGGCAGAGAGCACACAAGTATTTCCTATTACAAGCGATCATGTAAATTTGTTCCTTGTATGTAATAAGTCATTTGATTGAAGACATGATGACTCGCGAGTAGAGATGTGCAATTTATTCACCGACATTTGACTTCACAGAGAATATGGCATTTAGTCACACGAACGAATATTTGCGGCTTGGTTTTTTAAATGGGCCACTTCGCCTACGGCCGTTCAAATGTATTCAATATCACCAGCCGCCACTATTCACACATTCGACTCATCCAGAAGCCCCAGACCCTGAACCCCACCTTCAAACAACATGTGGAGAGACACCTATGCACAAAAAGGAACACACCAGGGTGATACCTGGGAGATTTGCTGATATGATATGCAAAGTATATTAAAATGACTCCTGTTAGCATATATCCCAGGTATGTATGTATGTATCATATATCCCAGGTATGTATGTATGTATCATATATCCCAGGTATGTATGTATGTATGTATCATATATCCCATGTATGTATGTATATCTTTATTTATATAGTGCCAAACGTCTACTCAGTGCTTCACAAACAATACAGTACAACGATCTCAGGTGTGCTCTCTCTCTCCCCTCCTCTACAAAACCCATATTTTAGGGTCTGGGTGAATTGAATGTCAGGTCGAATGTGCGAATGATGGCTGCCAGAGAAATTGCATACATTCTCATTCGAATATTCGTCTGCAAATCAAATTTTGCCCAAAACTCTGTGGATAATTTGCGGATTGAATTTTGCCCCATTTGCCCATGTTTGGGAGGCCAGGAAATACCAGCTTCTCATTATTTCTTTATTTTCTCGCCATTTATCACCAACATTCACATCAAGTACCCACAAATTAAGCATCCCAATAGCCTGCACTCATGGATACTGTCCCACACTCGGTCACTCCTACCACCCATTGTGGCCAAGCACTGCCATCTACAGCACTTATTCCCTTACCTACTGTCTCTGTAAGTTCCCCATCTAACCTCTTAGATTGTAAGCTCTTCGGGGCAGGGATTTCCATTCCTATTGTCTGATTTTGCTGCACTTATTGTATTATTATAATTCCCTGTACTATATTCTTTGTGAAGCGCTGAGTACACTTTTGGTGCTATATAAATAAAGACATACATAAATACATATTTAATTCCCGCATATTTGCTGTCGAAAAGTCAGTCTCATGGTTGTGAATGTACATACAGTTTGTGTGTTTGTGTAACACACACACACAACACCCGCTCCATCAGGGAAGGGTCAGGATGTAAACACAAGGGGAAAATTCCTTCCTGCTCAGCCGCTGCTTTCATCGTGAAGCGTGCAGCCTCCTCTGTGCTGTAAGTGTCACCGTGTACATCGCTCGCTGATCAGCGTAGACGCAGAATCACAGCTCCCAGCTCCTGGGTGCTCAAGTCACCTTTCATCCAGTGTCAGATCTACAGAAGCAACAAGGACCTTCCAGCCGGTCAGGATAGGGGCCGACTGTCATTCCTTTCTCCTGTGACAGAGATGGATGGCGCCGATGAGGGCAAAATCGCCTTGAAGTGCGAGGTGCAGCGAGCTGTCGATAAAGATAGTCAGGAAGCAGCTGGTATATGGAGGGTGTTATATAGGGGCTGTATACACCTGATGACCCGT
Organism: Ascaphus truei; assembly: GCF_040206685.1. Lineage (NCBI taxonomy): Eukaryota > Metazoa > Chordata > Amphibia > Anura > Ascaphidae > Ascaphus > Ascaphus truei. The sequence continues at coordinate 26,691,985 of NC_134496.1, read as the reverse complement.
ATTCTGTAACTTTACCCTGCTTGCTCTCACAGGGAAATGTGTTACATGCCTCTCTGGCAGTAAATGGGTTTTAGTAAAGAATACTAAAGAGTATTTTTTTTAAAATTATTATTATTTATTTAATTTATAAAGTATTTTACCAGGAAGTAATACATTGAGAGTTACCTCTCGTTTTCAAGTATGTCCTGGGCATAGACTTAAAATGACAAATAATACATGGTTCCAAATACAGTTACATAAGTGAACAGGGTATACATTATATACAAGACATTGCGTGCACAGTTAAAGATAATATATATTATGGGCGTATGTAACAGTTACAGACCAGATTAAAATGTGAGACAGCCTTAGTTTTGAAAGTACTTAGGCAGGTGGTGGCTGTGAGAGTCTCCGGTAGATTGTTCCAGTTTTGGGGTGCACGGTAAGAGAAGGAGGAGCGGCCGAATACTTTGTTGAGCCTTGGGACCATGAACAGTCTTTTGGAGTCAGATCTCAGATGATAAGTGCTGCATGTGGTTGGGGTGAGGAGCTTGTTCAGGTAGCTGGGTAGCTTGCCCATAAGGAATTTAAAGGCAAGACAGGAAAGGTGAACTTTGCGCTTAGACTCTAGTGATGACCAATCTAGTTCTTTGAGCATTTCGAAGTGATGTGTGTTATAGTTGCATTGGAGAACAAAACGGCATATTGAATTGTAGTGTGTCAAGTTTGTTAAGGTGGGTTTGGGGTGCCGAGCCGTATAGTATATCTCCATATACTATCATTGGCATTAGCATCTGCTGTGCAATACGCTTTCTGACCAGCAGGCTTAGGGAGGATTTATTCCTATAAAGTACCCCTAGTTTGGCGTAGGTCTTGGTTGTCAGGGTATCAATATGCATCCCGAATGTTAAGTGGGAGTAAAACCATATGCCCAGGTATTTAAAACTAGTAACAGGTGTTAGTGTTGGTTCTAATGTGGAGCTCAGTCACTGGAAGCTTTAAAAATTTAGTCTTGGTCCCAAATACCATTGTTACAGTCTTGTCAGTGTTTAAAAACAGTTTGTTTTGTGAAATCCAGTTTTCAAGTCTCAAAAAGTCAGACTGAAGTATGTGTTGAAGGTCAGAGAGGCTATGGCTGTGTGCATATAGGATTGTGTCATCTGCATACATGTGTATTGAAGCTTCCTTACAAGCTGTGGGAAGATCATTGATGAACACTGAGAAGAGTAGGGGCCCCAGAACAGAGCCTTGCGGGACACCACAGGTGACATCCAAGGGGTTGGCGCCTGAGATGGACACATGTTGGGATCTACCTGATAGGTATGACTGAAACCAGTTTAAAGCATGCTTCTCTATTCCAGAGCACTGGAGTTTAAGCAGGATAACATGATCAACAGTATCAAAAGCCTTTACAAAATCTAGGAATATTGCACCAGTGAGTTGTCCCCGTTCGATTCCACACTGGATTTCATTGCAAACTTTTAGCAGGGTAGTTACGGTGGAGTGTTTGGGGCGGAAGCCAGATTGGAATTGGCTAGGGAAATTTGTCTTAGTATAGTACTTGCTTAATTGGGAGTGAACACATTTTGCCATGACTTTGGATAGTATTGGGAGAAGGGAGATTGGCCTGTAGTTTGAGACATGCGTGGGCGCGTGTACGAGGAGTTCATGGTTTTTCAGCAAGTCAGACAGCTGATTCTCTTATTGCCAGTATCTGGTTGAAATGGAAGTAAAGAACAGGAGGCACTGTGAGACGCTGCAGGTTGACGCCAGCTCGGGCAGGAGCTGTATGCGGTTATCATCCGATCAGGTGCACCCTATATATCCTGGACTCCTCCACCCCTGCTGATGACTCCCTATAGAGATTTCTCTCCCATGTGTGTGTTCTTTTAGAATCTTGTACAGTAAGTGCAATTCCTTGGGACTGCTTGTTTTAATAAATGCACTTTTATTTTATGCAGTTACATGCTATGGAGCCTGTGCTTCTTTTTGTCTTTAGGTGTATTAGTGGTTGGCTATACCACTTTTAGAAGCTGCAAAGTGCTCCACGGAACCTTTTTGTTTGAACTAATACCTCTCTGGAAGTTCATCAAGTGGAACGATTTTGGACTTATACTTTTGGATTTAAGACACTTTATTCACATGATCACTTAAGGTTTATATATAATACATTTTAGAATAGAATTATCTATAAAATTATATTATTTATTATCACTTTAGAATTATACAGTTATTTCACATTATTTCTATCTAAAGCGCTACATTTTTGTGTTGATAGATAAATATATTAGACAGTGGGCTCTGAAAATGGAGGATGAGTGCCAATCTAAAAGAACGTTTACAGACAAACTAGGTATATACACTGATGGTGTAGTAGAATTACTGACTACAACACAGTGGTTGATACAAGCAGACACCAGTCCTGATAGGAGGATATAAACAGTGGTGACAAATACAGAACTATACAGATCTTGACGACATAAATACAGACCTGCAAATATATTAAAAAAAATAGTTAATTAATAAAATATATTCTAAATCCGAGTGTCTGTCATTTGCAGATAAAGATAGGTCAACAATGCATATTAAAATCCATATAACAATTCATAAATGAAGCGTCCAGGTGATAAGGGAGCTGCAGCTCCTAGAAAAGAAGTCCTCCACTTCCTGGTATGCAAAACAAAAGATCTAGGAAAGGAGCGCAAGAATACAGAACACACTTAGGTTGCACTAAATACAAACAGTGTATTGCAATATGACACAAATATAACACTATACAATATAAACCAGTATCAAAGCTTATCTGCTTAGAGCGCCGGGGTCCTTGGTGGGTCCGTGCGGAATGGTATTTCCTCCCAGAAACAAACACCGCTTGCTGCACCTGTGAATTGTGGGAGAGATAGACACACACACTACATTTTTAAGTTATGGTGGGTGAAAACTGCGACAGAAAACCTCCACCGTTAGCATATAGCCAATAAAGAATATCACTTGTGAGCACATTCACATGTCTTAGACAGGTCTGCAACCCTGCCTTTCAACCATTATCACCTCACATACAGTACTCCCACTGCAGCAAGGGATTCTGGGAAATGACATGCAAATGAGCACAGATGGCAAGAGATTTGTCTGGGGGGGCGTGGGCTGTTGCACAGGTCCTGCGCTCTTCCCCAAGGCATTTAAATTAGTGCCAGGGGATCGCGTGAGGCCTCTGCAACACTAAAACTTACCAGGATTCAGACGCGTCCCCATAGCAAAGCGGCGTCAAATTACGCCGTGGGGTCATGTGATGTGACGTCACCGGCATCAAATGATGCCGCAGGTCACGTGACCTGATGTCACATGACTCCAGAGCGTCATTTGACGCTGCTGCCAGGTAGGAGAGGGGGCGCGAGACCGGGGGGAGGCCAGGCAGGGGGGGCACAGCATCAAAAATTTGTGCTCCCCTTTCAATCCATAGCACAGCCTCCAATAGTTAATGTCTCAGCAGCAGGTGGGTGGAGTGTTTACCCAGAAGTTGGCCCTAGAGGGACACAGTCATCTCCACCTCTGCAGTGTCCATAGCGTTTGGCCTGTGCAACGTATGGTCACGTATGTTGCTGTGTACTGTCCAGGAGACATACCCGTTAGGCAGAGGTGGAGAGTAGAGACAGACCCATACCTGGGATCCAAATCCTGAAGAGTAGAGTAGTATGGTCCGGGTCCGAGGTCAGGAGAAAGTAGGATACAATACAGGCAGGCCACGGCTTCAAGCAGGGATCATGGTATACAGAACCTTGCACAGGCAAGGAAGAGAGGGGAATAAGGGGAGCAGGCAGATGCAGGCAATAAAACCAGAATGAGGCAGATTTCCTGCGTCGGCAGCCATGTTGGTAGAGGCAGATATCCTGCCTCGGTGGCCATGTTGAGTGATCCCAGAATGCGGCTGACTTCCTGCATCGGCAGCCATGCTGGTAGAGTCAGATGTCCTGCTTCGGCGCCCATATTGGGAGAACCTTATATGAACTAACCCAGATGCTGGGAAATGCTGTTGTCTCAGCATACTTTTGAGCTCTACTACTCACACCTGTTGCCCCCTCCCCCTAACTTCCTTTAAAGCAACAAAACATGTGTAATCTTATATGGGGTTTTTCTTACATAAATCAGTTCTGTGGTATTAGATCAGTGTTTCCCAACTCCAGTCCTCAGGGAACCCCACCAGGTCAGGTCTTAAGGATATCCCTGCTCCAGCACAGGTGGGTCAATCAGCGGCTCAGTCATTTTGACTGAGCCATCTGTGCTGGAGCAGGGATATCCTTACGACCTGACCTGTTGGGGTTCCCTGAGGACTGGAGTTGGGAAACACTGTATTAGATAATAGTGACTTTTTTTTTTAATTCAACGCAATGCCATTTTAATCCGTTTTAAAGCATCCTTTGATTTCTACAACAGGTTTTAACCCACTTGCCCAGCAGTACAAGATCTTTGCAACACTTTCCTGTTTGTGATAATTTGTTGCAAATTTTCACAGCAGTTTGAGCTGTAAACTGTAACAATAGATAATGTTGCCTTTGTAATATTAGGATACCTTGTAGCTGCAGAGTTACACTGATTGAAGGATTGATTTAAACTGAAAGGCGGTCATTATGTTGGGCACACAATCAGGATTGTTACAGAATTATAACAGGAGCACCAAACGATTGTCAGCTTAGGTAAGAATGTAGAATTATACATTGTCACAGGGTTAACATATAAAAAGAAGGGGGGAAAAAAAGGGAAAGTAGTATTGTTGCTTTAAAAGCAGAGCTTTTCCACTTTCTGGTTACCATTTCTATATTCCTTGTGAAAAAAAATGAGCACACCTGAGACGTGAGAGATATGTGACAGGGGAAGCTAGAGCTGCTGCCCTGAATTGCAATGTTGCAGGTTCTAATCCTGTTGGATCTGACACTGGTACCCCCTTCATCAAAAGTGTCTTTAAACTGATTGGTCTTAAGGATATATTTAGCATAACTCCCATGGTACCTCAGGTATGTTCATTTTTCAGCACAGGCATCTCTCCCTAATTTATTTGGAGGGAGGTTTGAGAGGACATATATACATCTTGAGATACTAAAGGGCGGCTTGATAAAATTAAAGCAAATAAGGCACCTGACCCCGATGGCATACATTCAAGAGTTCTTAAGGAGTTAAATTCAGCAATAGCCAAACCATTACGTTTAATATTCAACGATACCATTTCCACAGGCTCAGTCCCACAAGATTGGCGTAAAGCAGATGTGGTGCCTATATTTAAAAAGGGAGCTAGATCATAACCAGGGAATTACAGACCTGTAAGCCTGACATCAATAGTGGGGAAGCTACTTGAATGTTTAATACAGGATAATATTCAGGAATTCCTCATGGAAAACAAAATTATTAGTAATAGTCAGCATGGATTAATGAATCATGGATTATGCCAAACTAACCTTCTTTGAGGAGATAAGTAGGAATTTTGACCTGGGTAATGCAGTTGATGTGGTCTACTTACATTTTGCAAAGGCTTTTGATACGGTTCCACAAAAGGTTAGTGTACAAAATGAAGCAAATGGGCTCAGTAAAAATATTTGCACCTGGATTAAAAACTGGTTGAAGGGTCATCGTTTTCAGGTTGGGTTAAAGTTGTGAGTGGAGTACCTCAGGGATTGGTACTGCTTTTTAACTTGTTTATTAATGACCTTGAGAGTGCAAAATCTCCATATCTGCTGATGGCACTAAATTGTGTAAGGTAGTACAATCAGAGAAGGATGTAGGTTTAATACAAATAAATGTAAGGTTATGCATTTGGGAAGCAAGAATAAACAGGCGACTTACGAATTAAATGGGGATAAATTAGGGGAATCCTTGATGGAGAAGGATTTAGGAGTACTTGTAGACAGCAGGCTTAGCAATAGTGCCCAATGTGATGCAGTAGCTGCAAAGGCAAACAAGATATTATCTTGCATTAAACGGGCAATGGAGGGAAGGGAAGTAAACATAATTATGCCCCTTTACAAAGCATTAGTAAGACCACACCTTGAATATGGAGTACAACTTTGGGCACCACTCCTTAGAAAAGACATTACGGAACTAGCGAGAGTGCAGAGAAGAGCCACCACATGAATAAAGGGGAAGGACAATCTAACTTATGAGGAGAGGCTAGCTAAATTAGATTTATTTACATTAGAAAAGAGGCATCTAAGAGGGGATATGATAACTATATACAAATATATTCGGGGTGAGTACAAGGAGCATTCAAAAGAACTATTCATCCCAAGGGCAGTACAAAGGACATAGGGTCATCTCTTGAGATTGGAGGAAAAGAGATAACACCAGCAACAAAGGAAAGGGTTCTTTACAGTAAGGGCAGTTACAGTGTGGAATTCATTACCCATGGAGACTGTGATGGCAGATACAATGGATTTTGTTAAAAAAAGAGGTTGGACTTCTTTTTAAAAAGGAAAGGTATACAGGGATATACCAAATAAGTAAACATGAGAAGGATTTTGATCCAGGGAGTAATCTGATTGCCAATTCTTGGAGTCAGGAAGGAATTAATTTCCCCCTTATGAGATATCATTGGATGATATTTCACTGGGGTTTTTTGTTTGCCTTCCTCTGGATCAATATATTGTAAGTAGGGATGTACAGTAGGATAAAGTATCTGTCATCTAAATTTAGCTTAGGTTGAACTTGATGGACGCATGTCTTTCTTAAACCTCATCTACTATGTAAGGTTAGGAAGTTGTTCTCGTCCTAGTCCTGAACGTGCGATTTGGCAATGACAAATTTGAAGCTACTAGTTTAAGCTCCTATGCCTACCTTGGCTAGGTAAATAACAATGGACGGGAACCTTCCGAATAAAATCAATAGGAGAATGAAGATGGGATTGAGCGCATTTGGAAGGAACAAGACAATATTTCAAAAATGTTCTGCTTGAAGCACAGTGGAAGGTTCTCCCCAGGAAGAAAAATTTTGACCAGTGTATTCTGCTCACGTATGAATGTGAAACTTGGACTCTAAATGTGAAGATAATTCAGAAGCTTCACACAACACAAAGAAGTATGGGGAGATGTATGCTTGATATTACCCCAAAAGACAGGAAAAAGATTGAATGGGTTTGAAACCAAACAAAAGTCTGTGACATCATCACAAGGGTGAAGAAATTAAAATGGCGGTGGGCCAGACATATTGCAAGAAGAAATGACCATCATTGCATGAGAGACTTGCAACCGCAGTACCTGGAAGAACATTGGGGATGCCTTCATCCAGCAGTGAATCGACAGGGGCTGAAGATGATATATACAGTGGTTTGCAGAAGTTCAAGTACTTTATGAAATGTTTCCAAACAAACACTGAGCAGGAGGTTAAATGCCAGCAAAGGAAATGTACAAAATGAAATTTTGCATGTAAGTTTGCAGCCCCTTAAGCCAGTACTTAGTAGAATAACCTTTAGCAGCAATTACTGCTATGAGTCTTTTTGGATTGGTCTCGACTAGCTTTGCATAGTAAAATGGTGACATTTTTGCCCATTCTTCACTGTAAAATTGATCCCGTTCTGATAAGTTTGTTGGGGACTGTCTTCAAGTCTCACCATAAATGTTCGATTGGGTTAAAGTCAGGATTATGACTGGGCCACTCCAGTGTGGCTTTGTGGTTTGTGTCATTGTCCTGCTGAAATGTGAATTTCCTCCTTAGTCTCAGAGTCTTGACTGACTCCAACAGATTTTCCTCAAGGATTCGCCTGTACTTTGCACCATCAATTCTCGTCACTATCCTGACAAGCTTCCCAGTCCCTGCTGAAGGGAAGCCTCCCCATAACATGATGTTGGGAGAGCGACCTGATCTGGGTAGTGTCTAAATGGTATGATGCATTTTACACTTCTTAATGATTGGCTTCACTGTGCTGAGAGTGATAATCCGCACCTTTGCAATGTTCTTGTACCCTTCTCTTACTCTGTCCCTCTCTTCCACTTTACCCCTGACTTGTTTCGAAAGCTCCTTGATCTTCATGGCTGCTTTGTTGGATCACTATGTGAGTTGCATCATGAAAGACTTTATATACCTGAGGGAAATGATCTACACATTAAATCACTTTGATTACAAACTGGCTGAAACCATTTCACTCATGTTGTGACCTTTCAAACAATT